>NC_135964.1:20928908-21147389 GCF_053455715.1 Rhinoraja longicauda
TTGCCATGGAAGGGCCTTCCAAGCTACCATGTTCTGAAGGAAATGAAGCATTGTGAATAGATGCTGACTCTCCCAAAGATGTTATCATTTTCAGAAAGAACATAAATAGAAATTGAGGGATAGTAAGTAGAAGGGATGGAAGAGGCTTTACTGCAATGTTTTTGTTTAGGCTGGGCTGCAGTCGGAGTGACCAAGTCCAGTAAAAGCAAACAAAATGTGAGTCTTAATCCTATTGTGCTTATGAGCATCTAATGGAGAGCTATAATGACTGGTATAATGCTATAATGACTGATATAACAACACTTAAAAGACATTTGGACTGGTACATGGGGAGGAAAGGTTGAGAGAGATATGGGCCAAGCGTGGGCAGGTGGGACGGCGTAGATGGGGCACCTCGTTCAGCATGGACAAGTTGGGCTGAAGGGCCTGTTTCCATGCTGTGTGACTGGATGAGATTAGTGTCGCTTTCCTTCAGAACATTAATGAGCCTGGCGTGTTTTGCACGGATCACATAGTTTCATAGCCACAATAATGGACTGGTATTTTATTCCAGATTTACCCAAACACTTGAATTTTAATTGTCCAGCTGCCATGATGGCACTTAAATTTATGACTCAATCTCTATCTCAATCCCCAAGCCTTTAATCCAGTAATTTCACTGTCGTGTCACCGTACACTTTTAAGTATTTTCCTTTTGCTCTTTTATTAAATTGGCCAGGCACACCCACCTCTGTTTTAGTTTTAGAGATACAACGTGAAAACAGGCCCTTCAGCCCACCGAGTCCACGCCACCCGTACACTAGTTCTATCCTACACTCCAGGGACAATTTACAGAAGCCAATTAACCTACAAAATTGCACCTCTTTGGAATGTGGGAGGAATGGAGAGCACCTTGGGAAAACGTACAAACTCCATACAGACGGCACCGGAGGTCAGGATCGAACCCAGGTCTCTGGTGCTGTAAGGCAGCAACTCTATCGCTGCCCCTTTGTTGCTTCCTTCAGCTAGAATCACAGCTTGATAAGTAGGCAAGGTTGCAGGATACCAGAACTTGGAGTGAATCCAAACAGATTTGCTCCATAGAATAGGGGCGAATTTAAAGAACTTATTGGCAAACACTTTAAACAGGATAAGAGAGCTGATATGTTCAAACAATGAATGTTTGGCAGTGAAGCTGGAGGTGGTGGGCAAATAGGAGAGGAAGAACAGTAGTTTTGTTTTATAATTTTAATTTATCATTGCCGCTTGTTTTGTGATACAGTGAAATGCTTGTATCGTGTCCTATCCAATCAAATCGTACTGTACATGAGCACAATCATACACAAGTAAAATGATTGTAAGTAGATCGTCAATTGGAACAACATGCAAAAGATCGGCATGTACAACACCTACAGGACTTGTGGCTTCCAAGTCCTAAGTCTCTGAAAAGTCTTGGTCGAAGGAGATAAAAAAAATCTTATTTTCTCACTTTAAGGCCTGGTTTCCTGGCGGCACTGAATCAATGAAGGTCGGCCTGGCCCAGCGTGATGCTCTTCCTCCCACCACCACTTCGTGCTATTGCCACAGGCTATGCCAGTTTTGCTTGTCTCCTGCCTGCTGTAGGGCCTCCTTTTAGAACCCAATGTTTGCAGTGGAGATGGGAGAATGTACGAGAGAGGGCAGTGGGTGCATGAGGGGTGTCAAGGTCAGGGATAAATGAGGAGATAGTCCACAGGCGGAGAGGTTTTGCAAGTGGAATTCTCATGGTCTGCCCAGAGAGAAAAGCGATTGATCTTTAACTACAATTCATACCCAGCAGTATGAATATTGATCTCTTTGCTCGTTTCGAGGTGAAAGCTACAGTGGCAGACATTACACCCTCTCCAGCACCTGACAGCAACACCTTCACTGTGCAGGAGTATGATGTTAAGCGCGTGCTCAGAGCAGTGAATCCCAGGAAAGCTGCAGGCCCCGATGGTGTGACGGGCAGAGTGCTGAGGGAATGTGCAGACCAATTATCTGAGGTCTTCACAAAAATCTTCAACCTGTCCCTTTTAAAATCCACCATCCCTCCCTGCCTGAAGTCCGCCATAATCATCCCACTGCCGAAAAAGTCTGTCATCAGCGGTCTTAACGACTACCGTCCGGTAGCACTCACACCGGTCATCACAAAGTGCTTCGAGAGACTGGTCCTGCAGCACATCAAAGCCAGCCTCCCACCCACCTTCGACCCACACCAGTTTGCCTACAGAGCAAATAGGTCTACAGGGGATGCCATCGACACTGCTCTTCACACTGCACTGACCCACCTTGAACACCAGGGGAGCTATGTGAGGATGCTCTTCCTCGACTTCAGCTCTGCCTTTAACACGGTCATCCCGAGCAGACTGGTCACCAAACTTTCCGACCTTGGATTTTCCCAAACCATCTGCCAATGGATCAAGGACTTCCTGACCAACCGCCCCCAGACAGTCAAAATAGGCCCTCACCTCTCCTCCACCATTACACTGAGCACCGGCTCACCACAGGGCTGTGTGTTGAGCCCCATCCTTTACTCCCTCTACACTCACGACTGCGCCCCCACCCATCCCACCAACACCATCATCAAGTTCGCGGATGACACGACTGTGGTTGGACTCATCTCAGAAGGAGATGAGACAGCCTATAGGGATGAAATCCAAAGGCTGGCAGCATGGTGTTCAGTGAACAATCTGGTCCTGAACTCCTCCAAAACAAAGGAACTTATAATTGACTTTAGAAAAACCAGTGGAGATTACGACCCACTCTACATCAATGGGGTCTGTGTGGAAAGGGTACCAGCTTTCAGGTTCCTGGGTACGCACATCGCAGAGGATCTCACCTGGTCTACCAACACCATCACCACAGTAAAGAAGGCACAGCAGAGACTCCACTTCCTGAGGATCCTCAGGAAAACCAACCTGCAGGAGAAGCTCATGTTGTCCTTCTATCGCTGCTCCATCGAGAGTGTGCTGGCATACTGTATAACCACATGGTATGCCAGCTGCTCAGAAAAGGACAGGAAGGCCCTTCAGAGGGTCATCACGACGGCCCAGAAAATCATCGGTTGCTCACTGCCCTCCCTGGAGCACCTGTTCAGCCTACGCTGCCTCAGTAGAGCAGGCAAAATAATAAAAGATCCATCCCACCCCGGCCACCGTCTGTTTGTTCATCTGCCCTCTGGTCGACGTTTCAGGTCGATCAAATCCCGAACAAACAGACTTAAGAACAGTTTTTACCCCAGGGCCATACGAGAACTGAACACTACCTTGCACTAGGCAACACCGTTAAAAAATCGGTCATATAATTGTATTTAATTGTATTTATGTATTTATTTGTTTTTGCATTTATTGCATATATGTTTGTACGCACCGTCAGGATTGGCTATTTTTTAATTTCGTTGTACTCGTTGCAATGACAATAAATGAATATTATTATTATTATTATTAACTTCAAGCAACCCTTGGATCCCCTCTCTCTCCATCCCTCCCTCACCCAAGTCACACCAGCTTTTCGTTCTCACCTTGAAAACAGCTAACAATGGCGTGTTTCCTTTATCATTGTCATTTTTTTTGCATATCTTTCATTCATTTGTTTTATATCTCTCTACATCATCATCTATATCTCTCATTTCCCTTTCCCATGACCTTCAGTCTGAAGAAGGATCTCAACCCGAAATGTCAAGCATTCCTTCTTTCCAGAGATGCTGCCTGCCCCACTGAGTTACTCCAGCATCTTCGGCATGAATATTAATTTCTCTAACTTCAAACAACATTTGCAACCCCTCTCTCTCCATCCCTCCCCCACCCCAGTCATACCTGCTTCAAAGTCATCTTGTTGAGTGTTTTTGGCTGTGACTAGTTTTTACCTGGCACACAGCTAACAATGGCCTGTTTCCTTTATCATCGTTACTTTTTTGCATATCTTTCATTCATTCCCTCTATCACAGTCTATATCTCTTGCTTCCCTTTCCCCTGACTCTCAGTCTGAAGAAGGGTCTTGACCCATAACGTCACCTATTCCTTTTTCCAGAGATCCTGTCTGACCCGCTGAGTTACTCCAGCTTTAGTCATAGAGCCATAAAGTGAGACAGTTTAGAAACAGGCCCTTCAGCCCAACTTGCCCACACCTGCCAACAATGTCCCAGCTGCACTAATAATAATAATAATAATAATGCATTACATTTATATAGCGCTTTTCAAACACTCAAAGATGCTTTACAGGGATTACTAGAACATAGAGAAGAAAATAAATAGATAAATAAGTAAACGAACAGAAAAAGGAGACAGAAGGTGAGGTGGTTGAAGGCAGTGCTGAACAGGTGAGACTTCAGTGTTGTTTTGAATGTGGTGAGTGAGGAAGAGTCTCTGACGGTTTGGGGTAGTGAGTTCCAGAGGGTGGGAGCAGCGATGGAGAAAGCCCTGCTAGTCCCACTTGACTGCACTTGGTCCATATCCCTCCAAAACTGTCCTATCCATGTAGCTGTCTAACTGTCTCTTAAACAATAGGAAAGTCCCAACTTCAACTACCTCCTCTGGCAGTTTGTTCCATACACCGACCACCCTTTGTGTGAAAAAGTTACCCCTTCGATTCCTATTAAATCTTTTCCCCTTCTCCTTGAACCTGTCATCTGGTCCTCGATTCCCCTTCTCTGGGCAATAGACTGTGCATCTACTCGATCTATTCCTTTCATGATTTTGTATACCTCTATAAAATCGCCACTCATCCTCCTACACTCCATGGAATAGAGACCCAGCCTATTCAACCTCTCCCTATAGCTCATACTCTAGTCCTGGCAACATCCTCGTAAATCCTTTCTGAACCCTTTCAAGCTTGACAACATCTTTCCTATAATATGGTGCCCAGAACTGACACAAATTTCTAAATATGGTCTCACCAACGTCTTATACAACTGTAACATGACATCCCAACTTCAATACTCAGTGCTCTGACTGATGAAAACCAAAGTGCCAAAAGCCTTTGTGATCACCTTTTCTACCTGCGACTCGACATTCAAGGAACCATGCACCTGTATTCTTCAATCCCTCTGCTCTACAACACTACCCAGAGGCCTACCTTTTATATGTAGGTCCTGCCCTTGTTCGACCTCCCAAAATGCAACACCTCACACTTTTCTGTATTAAATTCCATCAACCATTCCTCCACCCACCTGGCCAATCAAAACAGATCCTGCTGCAATACTTCACAACTATCTGCAAAACCACTTACTTTTGTATCATCAACAAACTTGCTAATCTTGCCCTGTATGTTTTCATCCAAATCATTGATGTAGATGACAAACAGTAACAGGCCAATCACCGAACCCTGAGGCACACCACTAGTCACAGGCCTCCAGTCTGAGAAGCAACCCACCATCACCCTCTGCTTCTTTCCATGGAGCCAATTTGCTACCCATTCAGCTATCTCTCCTTGGATCCCATGCGATCTAACCTTCCAGAGCAGCCTACCATGCGGAACCTTGTCGAATGCCTTACTGAAATCCATGTACACAACATCTACAGCTCTGCCCTCATCAACCTTTTTGGTCACGTCGTCAAAAAAATCAATCAGATTTGTGAGACGCGATCTCCCATGTACAAAACCATGCTGACAATACCTACTCAGCCCTTACCCATCCAAATGCCTGTATTACCTATCCCTCAGAATACTCTCTGGTAACTTACCAACTACAGATGTTAAACTCACCGGTTAAGTTCCCAGCATGTTCCCTGCAGCCCTTCTTGAAAAGAGGCACAACATTCGCCACCCTCCAGTCTTCCAGCACCTCTCCTGTATTTAAGGACGTCGCGTAAATTTCTACTAGGGATCTCGCAATTTCCTCTCTAGTTTCCCGCAATGTCCTCGGATATATCTGATCAGGCCCTGGAGATTTGTCTACCTTCATACACGACAGTACCTTCTTTGCTTCTTCGACGGTAACACTGACTGCTCTCAAGATACTTCCATTGACTGTCCCAAGTTCCTCCGTCCTACTGTCTTTCTCCTCGGTAAATGCAGAGGAGAAACTCTCATTGAGTACCTTGCCCATCTCCTGTGGCTCCACACAGAAGTGATTCACACAGAATCTTTGATTCCAGAGAGATCCCACTCTCTCTCGAGTTACCCTTTTCCCCCTTATGTATTTATAAAATCTTTTGGGTCTTTCTGTGTCTATCTTTAGTAATTTAGTAATTCATTTAACTGTAAAGTAACATTTATGGCTCAAATAATTCATTTTAAAAGCTTTTTAATATTGTAGCATTGGAATTTGAGATTGGTGATAATTCAGATTGGTAATTGGTGAAAATCTATTTTGTGTGGATTTTTTTTTGCAGAGTAATTAATCTACAAACATGAATTAGGTTAGGTTATGTCACAAATCTAAACATCAATATTTTGGCAAGCTTTACCAAGATCGAATAGTTTTGACAAATCGAATAAGCAATGATCCTATTGACCTAATTTCTGCACATTAATCGAGTTCAATTAACACAAGTCATAAGTTGCATTCCTACTAGAATTCTACTTATATACTTCAAATTTTATTCAAATACATAGTGGTACTTTTGAACAATGCATAGGAGTATGTCAATGCGCACTGTCCAAGTCTCGCGATGGTATCTACACCTGAATGCTGAGAAAAGTTCGAAATGTCAGTTGGAGAGACCACACCACCAACGCCCAGCTCTATGGGGCGATTCCACCTCTGACCGAGAAGATCAGGTCGAGAAGGATGAGGCTCGTTGGTCATTGCCACCGCCATCCAGAAATACCAGCAAACAAGGTTGTGCTGTGGGAACCCACCCATGGAAGACGGAACCCGGGACGACCAAACAAGACCATGCTGAAGACGTTGATGGAAGACGCATATGTAGAGACAAAAGAGGAGCTTGCCAGCTGTAAGGAGGACAGAGATGTGTGGGGGCGTCCGTCACCGTGCCCGTCGGAAACCAGCACCACTGCGTCGCTAATGTTTTAGACGATTTTAATTAATTAATAATTAATGTAAATGAACATAATTTGCAAATGAAAATTCTGCTTTATTGGTATAATTGGCTTGTTATTTCCCAATGGATTACATTTCTATTTGCAATAATTTACCTGACAACTACTCTGCGCCCACTTCTTTCAAGTTTACATGCTTCGCATTCTGGATGAAATTGAATGATTAGAAAAGAGTATCTCGCCAACAGTTGCATCCTAACTTGTTGATTATTACGAGATTTTCTGATTTTTGTTCAGGTTTCCAGCAAGGTACATGTTAGTTCTATTCAAACCTCTCAAAGTTTGGTCAAGTTTTCATATGTGTGCATTTAAACTTGCAAGATTATAATGTTAGAGACATTTTTTTAGTGATGTTGGCTAAGGGGCAAGTACAATTATATTAATAAAAGTACACAATAGTGCTCTGGGATCCCTTATGAGAACTAAATTGGTCAAACATGGCTTGGATTTGATATCAAATCCCAAAGGCACAGTGTGGCAGCAAAAATGTTCCCAATGTTGGGCGAGTCCAGAACCACAGTCTTAAAATAAAGAGGAAGCCATTTAAAATTGAGGTGAGAAGGAACCTTTTTCACCCAGAGAGTTGTGAATTTGTGGAATTCTCTGCCACAGAGGGCAGTGGAGGCCAAATCACTGGATGGATTTAAGAGAGAGTTAGATAAAGCTCTAGGGGCTAGTGGAATCAAGGGATATGGGGAGAAGGCAGGCAAAGGTTATTGATTGTGGACGATCAGCCATGATCACAATGAATGGCAGTGCTGGCTCGAAGGGCTGAATGGCCTCCTCCTGCACCTATTTTCTATGCTCCTATGTTTCTAGTTAAATTAGTAATTTGGTTCTGCCTTCACTAAAGAAGACACAAACAATCTCCCAGAAATACTGGGGGACCAAGGATCTAGTGGGAGGGAGGAACTGAAGGGAATCCACATTAGTCAGGAAATGGTGTTAGCCAAGCCAGTATTTTCTAATCGTTGTTTCTGCCACAATACATAAAGGCCACAATCCTACATGTTTATCAAAATCCTACATGTTTATCGAAAGTCTCTCTGCTCTCATATCAGTGTCAGGCTTACACCCTTTACTTTGACTCGTCTCTTTCTGCAAAAATGAAATCCTTCACTTCCCTCAGCATTTGTGTCCTGTGCATTAATTCCCTTAAACTGTCTCTACCTTCTTGAAGTCTATTCTCGCTGTTCTTGTCCCAGTTCACTACATCTCCAAGTTTTGTTGTCATTTGCAAACTTGGAAATTCTGTCCTGCACACCACTGCTCTTATCTAGGAAAAGCAGTGGTCCTGGTACTGACTTCTGCAGAGCTGCATTGTACACTTTCCTCCAGCCCAAGCAACAACCTTGCACGTTACTCTCTTCTGTTAGTCAATATTTGATCAATATACAACAGCCCCTTTCATTCTGTGGCTTTCAATCTTGCTGACAAGCCCGCGACGTGGCAGCTCATCAAATCCCATTTGGAAGTCAATTGATTCCTCATCAGATGTATAACCTTCATTAATTGTCTCTGTTATTTCATTTTTTTAAATCTCAGTCAATTTAGATTGTCATAATTTTCCATTGATGCATCTATGTGGTCTTCTCTATTCAACCCACATTTGTCCAACTGACAGCAGATTCAGTTGTTTCTGGAATTCCCACTACCATTCCCACTACCATTACACTTACATTAATTGCATTGGTCAAGTCAAGTCAAGTCAAATTTATTTGTCACATACAAATACACGATGTGCAGTGAAATGAAAGTGGCAATGCCTGCGGGTTGTGCACAAAAAAGAATTACAGTTACAGCATATAAATAAGTTAATAAGTTACTATTAGTGTCGACAAAAATTTAGTCTCTGGGGTTATAAAAGTTGACAGTCCTGATGGCCTGTGGGAAGAAGCTCCGTCTCATCCTCTCCGTTTTCGCAGCGTGACAGCGGAGGCGTTTGCCTGATCGTAGCATCTGGAACAGTCCGTTACTGGGGTGGCAGGGGTCCCTCATGATCTTGCTTGCTCTGGATCTGCACCTCCTGATGTATAGGTCCTGCAGGGGGACGAGTGTAGTTCCCATGGTGCGTTCTGCCGAACGCACTACTCTCTGCAGAGCCATCCTGTCCTGGGCAGAGCTGTTCCCAAACCAGACTGGATTTGGACACTGTTACTGGATTTGGTCTTCCTTGCTTTTTTTTTTAATGAGAGTGTCCACGTTGGCCATTAAGTATCTGTCTATATCAACGTTATTCCATTTTCCCCACACTCCCATCAACTATCCCAGATGTTACTATTCAGTTGCACACCAGGCCAATTCACTGCAGACGACCAACTCTACCAACTCGCACATCCTTGAGCAGAATTTGGAAGACGCAGTGAGAATGTGCGAACTCCACACGGACATCACCAGAGGTCAGGACTGAACCTGGATTACTATAGCTGTAAAGCACCTAGCTGCACCTGGGGCTGGGTGAAATCATTTGCCAGTTTCATTGAGAAAGATCAAAGACGTGCAGGTTTGCAGGATAATTGGCTTCTGTGAATTGTTCCTAATGTGTAGAATAGAACAGTCTACAGGTCAGTGCGGACTTGGTGGGCTGAAGGGCCTGTTTCCACGCTGTGTCTAAACTAAACTCTATAGATAAATTCTGATGAATGGAAATTCTACTTTCATCAAATTTTAAATGGTCTTGCATTTAACATATAACATATAACATATAACAACTACAGCATGGAAACAGGCCTGTCCGGCCCTACCAGTCCACGCCGACCATTCTCCCTGACCTAGTCTCATCTACCTGCACTCAGACCATAACCCTCCAATCCCCTCCTATCCATATACCTATCCAATTTACTCTTAAATAATAAAATCGAGCCAGCCTCCACCACTTCCACCGGAAGCCCATTCCATACAGCCACAACCCTCTGAGTAAAGAAGTTCCCCCTCATGTTACCCCTAAACCTTTGTCCCTCAATTCTGAAGCTATGTCCCCTTGTTGGAATCTTCCCCACTTTTAAAGGGAAAAGCCTACCCACGTCAACTCTGTCCGTCCCTCTCAAAATTTTAAAAACCTCTATCAAGTCCCCCCTCAACCGTCTACGCTCCAAAGAATAAAGACCCAACCTGTTCAACCTCTCTCTGTAGCCTAAGTGCTGAAACCCAGGCAACAATCTACCTCACTATCAACTACTCCACCTATCTTAGTATCATCTGCATATTTACTAATCTAATTTGCCACACCATCATCCAGATCATTAATGTAAATGACAAACAACAGTGGACCCAACACAGATCCTTGGGGCACTCCACTAGACACTGGCCTCCAACCTGACATACAATTGTCAACCGTTACCCTCTGGTATCTCCCATTCAGCCATTGTTGAATCCATCTTGCAACCTCACTATTAATACCCAACGATTTAACCTTCTTAATCAACCTTCCATGTGGAACCTTGTCAAATGCCTTACTGAAGTCCATATAGACAACATCCACAGCCTTGCCCTTATCAATTTCCCTGGTAACCTCTTCAAAAAATTCAAGAAGATTAGTCAAACATGACCTTCCAGGCACAAATCCATGTTGACTGTTTCTAATCAGGCCTTGATTATCCAAATAATTATATATATTGTCCCTAAGTATCTTTTCCATTAATTTTCCCACCACAGACATCAAACTAATAGGTCTATAATTGCCAGGTTTACTTTTAGAACCTTTTTTAAACAAAGGCACAACATGCGCAATGCGCCAATCTTCCGGCACCATCCCTGTTTCTAATGACGTTTGAAATATTTCCGTCATAGCCCCTGCTATTTCTGCACTAACTTCCCTCAATGTCCTAGGGAATATCCTATCAGGACCTGGAGACTTATCCACTTTTATATTCTGTAAAAGTGTTCGTACCTCCTCTTCTTTAATCCTCCTAATTTCCATCACTACTCTACTTGTTTCGCTTACCTCACATAATTCAATATCCTTCTCCTCGGTAAATACCGAAGAAAAGAAATTGTTTAATATCTCCCCCATTTCTTCCGGCTCAGCACATAGCTGTCCACTCTGACTCTCTAATGGACCAATTTTATCCCTCACTATCCTTTTGCTATTGACATATCTGTAGAACCCCTTGGGGTTTACTTTTACATTACTTGCCAAAGCAGCCTCATATCTTTTTTTCGCTTTTCTAATTTCCTTTTTAAGATTCCTTTTACATTCTTTATATTCCTCAAGAACCTCATTTACTCCCTGCCGCTTATATTTATTGTATATCTCCCTCTTTTTCCGAACCAAGTGTCCAATTTCCCTGGAAAACCACGGCTCTTTCAAATTATTATTCTTTCCTTTCCACCGAACAGGGACATAAAGACTCTGTACTCTCAAAATTTCACCTTTAAATATCCTCCATTTCTCTATTATATCCTTTTCATAAAACAACAATTTCCATTTCACTCCTTTTAAATCCTTTCTCATCTCCTCAAAATTAGCCTTTCTCCAATCCAAAATCTCAACCCTTGGTCCAGATTTGACCTTCTCCATAATGATATTGAAACTAATGGCATTATGATCACTAGACCCAAAGTGCTCCTCAACACATACCTCCGTCACCTGACCCATCTCATTTCCTAACAGGAGGTCCAACACTGCCCCTTCTCTGGTAGGCACCTCTACGTATTGCTGCAAAAAACTATCCTGCACACATTTTACAAACTCCAAACCATCCAGCCCTTTAACAGAATGTGATTCCCAGTCTATATACGGAAAATTGAAATCACCCACAATCACCACTCTGTGCTTACTACTAATATCTGCTATCTCCTTACATATTTGCTCTTCCAATTCTCGTTCCCTATTTGGCGGTCTATAATACACCCCTATAAGTGTTGCTAAACCTTTCTCATTTCTGAGTTCCACCCAAACAGCCTCCTTAATCGAGCCTTCTAGTCTGTCCTGCCAAAGCACTGCTGTGATATCCTCCCTGACAAGCAATGCAACACCCCCACCTCTTGCCCCTCCGATTCTATCACATCTGAAACAATGAAATCCTGGAATATTTAATTGCCAATCGCAACCCTCCTGCAACCATGTTTCACTGATCGCCACAACATCATACTTCCAGATGTCAATCCAGGCTCTAAGCTCATCCACCTTTCTTACAATGCTCCTAGCATTAAAATATACACATTTAAGGGACCCATCATTTCTTATTCTCAGTTTATTTCTTTTCCCTTCTTTCTCTCCTACATATTGGGTCTGAGTGTTTCCCTTTTCTGCCTCCTGCCTCACACACTGCCTATTAGCTATCTGTGTTTGAGTCCCTCCCCCCAACCGTACTAGTTTAAAGTCTCCGCAGTTATTTTAGCAAATCTCCCCGCCAGGATATTGATTCCCCTCGGGTTCAGATGCAACCCGTCCTTTTTGTACAGGTCATACTTCCCCCAGAAGAGGTCCCAATGATCCAGAAACTTGAAACCCTGCTCCCTGCACCAGTTCCTCAGCCACGTATTTATCCTCCACCTCACTCCATTCCTATTCTCACTATCGCGTGGCACAGGCAGTAAGCCTGAGATTATTACTTTGGAAGTCCTTTTTTTTAACTCTCTTCCTAGCCCCCTGAATTCTCCTTTCAGGACCTCTTCCCTTCTCCTACCTATATTGTTGGTACCTATATGTACCACGACCTCTGGCTCCTCTCCCTTCCCTTTCAGGATATCCTGGACACGCTCAGACACATCCCGGACACCGGCACCAGGGAGGCAAACCACCATCCGGGTCTCCCGACTGCGTCCACAGAAACGCCTATCTGACCCCCTCACTATAGAGTCCCCTATTACTACTGCTCTCCTCTTCCTTTCCCTACCCTTCTGAGCAACAGGGCCGGACTCCTTGCCAGAGGCCCGGGCACCGTCGTTGCCCCCAGGTAGGCTGTCCCCCCCAACAGTACTTAAACAGGAGTACTTATTTCCAAGGGGTACAGCCACCAGGGTACTCCCTAGTCCCTGCCTCTGTTCCTTGCCCCCCCTAACAGTGACCCACTTGTCTACCTCCCGTGGTCTAGGAGTGACCACCTCCCTGTAACTCCTATCTATAACCTCCTCACTCTCCCTGATCAGACGGAGGTCATCAATCTGCCGCTCCAGGTTCCTAATACGGTCCCTTAGGAGCCCCATCTCGTCACACCTGGCGCAGATGTGGATGTCTGGAAGACTATCAGACTCCCAGATTCCCCACATCTGACACCCAGAACAAAAAACTGCCCTGGCAGTCATACTCTCCAAACAAAGCCCCGCGCTCGGTTACTAAACCTACCGCCCGGCCGCTACTCCAACCGCTCCAACCGCCCACCCAAAAGAACTGAGTGATCTCCTGGGAGAGGCGAAAAACCGGATAAAAAACCCAGGCCAATTTGTGAAAAAATCCGGGAAATTCCTCTCCGACCCCAAGCTAGGCGATCGAAACTAGTCCGGGAGATCACACAGGTCTTACTCCTTACTATCCCCACACAATCCCCACACACTACTTCCCAAGCAACACAGCTTGGTGCTGCTTGCTACTGCTGCTGCTTGCTGCTGCTGCTACTGCTGATTGCTGCTGATTTACTACCAGTCTTTCCTCATGCTCTCTCTTTTCCTGTCTTGTACTTCCCCAAGGAACTTTCTGATTCTTACTTATGATGTTATGTTTGCTGAGTACTCGTTACCTCTGCTCTATTTTACCTTCTGTATGATCACCGGTGGAAACTTTTCTTCAATTACCCTGTCTTTGAAGGACTGAACTCCAGCTGAATCACTTTCATTTTAAAGGCCTCCCATTGCCCAGTTGCCTGACAACGTGTGTAGGAAGAAACTGCAGATGCTGGTTATACACCGAAGATAGACAACAAAATGCTGGAGTAACTCAGTGGGGCAGGCAGCATCTCTGGAGAGAGGGATTGGGTCTCGACCCAAAACGTCACCCATTCCCTCTCTTCAGAGATGCTGCTTGTCCCGCTGAGTTACTCCAGCGTTTTGTTGCCTGAAAAAGCTTTATAGACAATAGACAATAGGTGCAGGAGTAGGCCATTCAGCCCTTCAAGCCAGCACCACCATTCAATGTGATCATGGCTGATCATTCTCAATCAGTACCCCGTTCCTGCCTTCTCCCCATACCCCCTGACTCTGCTATCCTTAAGAGCTCTTTGATTCCCATTTACCAAACTGCTCTTACCTGGCTGATCCCAAGCTGATTGATGAGGATGGGCACAGTAAAGTGCCTCGTTAGACACAATTGAGATGGTAATCGATGTTTAAAAATTGCGATGAGCCACTTGATCTCAGGGGGAAAAAATTGGTCAGCCTGGTTACTTTGTACTAACCATGTTCAATAAAAACAGCTTCATTGAATCTTTGCACCGATTAATGAGAAAGCTCAGGCCTGCTGTAGAGTGTGGTTGAGTTGTCTACCTTTGGAGATGGAAGTATATGTAGTGGTGGGATTCCCAGAGGGTTGCTTATGATTCCTGTGCTTCACTCAGCAAAGAACTGAAGTTCTTGAGCCAAAAAGATGAGAAAGCATGTCTGAATAAAACTGTGGAAATATATTGAACAGCAATTGTACACTTGTGTACATACTCCTTCAACATGAGTTATTAGTGTAGCTAAACACAAAGTGCTGGAGTAATTCAGCAAGTCAGGCAGCATCTCGAGAGAGAGAAGGAATGGGTGACGTTTCAGTACAGGACCCAAAACGCCACCCACCCTTTTTCTCCAGAGATGCTGTCAGACCCGCTGAGTTACTCCAGCACTTTGTGTCCATCTTCTGTATGAACCAGCATCTGCAATTCCTTTCTACTTATGAGCTATTAGTGCGATGTTTACAAGTTCTGGAAATGTGTCGTGCAGAGAGGTAGACAAATCGGTAAAGGGCTTTAATTCTGTTGAATGATTGTTGAATATTCAATGAAATAGGTTGACTTTTGTTGATGGAATTTACTTTGCTATTGGCTTGAATGTTTGCCTACCAGAGAATTTAAATTGCTTTGGATGGGAGCAGACATGGACTAATTGTCTGTAATTCCTGTACCCATTAAAGGAGTGTCTACCAGATGGTATTCCATCTGTGACTGACATATAACGTTTGTCAAAAACATCAATTTAAGTTTATCTAAGGGCTTCAAAGATATTTGTTATTTTGATTCAGGTGACTGATTTATCCAGAGGAAATTATTAATAATGTTTAGATTAATTTAAATATAGAGCATGAAAACTGGCCATTCAGCCCACTGAGTCCTTGCCGACCAGCGATCCATCCGTTCACACTTTTTCTATGTCATCCCATTTTCCTATCCACTCCCGACACATCTGGGGCAATTTTACAGATGTCACTTAACAGACAAACCTGCACATCTTTGCAATGTTGGAGGAAACTGAAGTACCTGGAGCAAAGCCTCACAGCCACTGGGAGAACGTGCAAACTCCACACAGACAGCACCCGAGATCGCGATTGAACCCAGGCCTCCGGTGCTATGAGGCAGCAGCTCTACCAGCTGTGCCTCCCTTGATAACCAGTACCACTCAGTAATTACCATTTAAATTTCCTAGCTGTCTTGGTGGAATTCAAACTCTTGTCAAAGGTCCAGATTCCTGAAATTTAGTCACTGCACTAAATAGTTAGTCAAAGTTTAACCACTGCACCTCCATACCTCATTCTCCCCGTGTCCTCAATCGTTTCACTTTGCATTGTTTCTCTCCTGTGATCTCGTAATAAGCTTGGTTTGTAGTACACACCTTGCTTCCATCTATCCACTAGGCACTTTGATCCCATTGAAAAAAACGTGGATGTATTCAAATAGCCAAACTATACTACTTCTGCAATTTACTAAAAGACTGGAATGGTTTAGATATGGTATCCCATGACAGCCACACAATGTACAAGGTTAACCTTTGATTCCATGGCCCATGATGCAGAAACAACCTCCTTTGTTGCCAATATGATCTGGGGTTCAGACCTGATGTTTAATGGGTCTGACATTACAAACCCCAAGATGAAAATGCCTGTAGAAGGTAATGGATATTTTTAGAGAAAGATAGATTCTTGTTTAGTACGGGTGTCAGGGTAATGGGGAGAAGGCAGAGGAATGGGGTTGGGGGGAGACATAGGTCAGCCTGGATTGAATGGCTGAGTAGATGCAATGGGCAGAGTGGCCTAATTCTGCTCCTATCACTTATGAACTTATAAACTGCAGATGCTGGTTTATACCGAAGATGGGCACAAAGTGCTGGAGTAATTCAGTGGGTTAGGCAGCATCAAAGGTGAAAAAGCATGGGTGCCATTGAAGGTTGGGAATCTTCTTCAGACTGCCAGTCTGAAGAAGGGTCCCGACCCGAGCAGTCTGAAGAAGGGTCCTGACCCGAAACATCACCAATCCTTTTTCTCCAGAGATGCTGCCTGACCAGCTGAGTTATTCCAGCAGTCTCTGTCTATCTTCAGATGAAAATGTGTGTTTAATTGACATCAGAAAATATTTATTTCCCAATTTGTTTATCGCTACTTGAAATAGGTGTGATATTTAAAAATGTCTGTACTTTTTACATATTTGGTATTTCAGTGAGCACACTGTAAAGAATATAATGAGCTTTGTAATGAGGGAAGTTGAGTATAAGTGGCATTTCCGAGCTCAACCTGTCGCATTTGGACAACAGGAATAGACACTTGAAGACACAGAGTCCTGGAGTAACTCAGCGGGTCAGGCAGCATCTCAGGAGAACATGGATAGGTGACGTATCAGGTCGGGGTCTTTCGTCAGACTGATTGCAGGGAGGGGGCAGAAGAAAGCTGGAGGGGAGGAGGTGAAGAAACACATGTGGCTGTTGTAGCGAGTCTGGATCCAAACACGGTCACAGAGGAGAGCAGGACAGCATAAGAAATCACAGAGAGGGAGCAGTGAAAGAGGGGCTCATGGAATAGACACTTTACTGTGGACATTATTGACAGATGTATTTTTGAGGAATTTTCAATTGACTTTTAATAATGATTTTTAATGAATTATAAATTGCATCCATATTCCTACGATGTGTTCTGTATTATCAATGTAAATTTGTGGACACAAAATAAATTATGAGAGATAAATTATGAGAGTAACAGTCAGGAGAAACAATCCTTGTGGGTATAGCAACATGAACTTGTGAAGCTTGGGGTGATCTTAGAGGTGTATAAAATAATGAGGGGTGTAGATAAGGTGAATGCACTTTTTCAAGGGTAATGGAATCTAAAATTAGAGGGCATAGGGTTAGGGTTTGAGGGGAAAGAACTAATAGGAGCCTGAGGAGCAGCTTTGGCACACTGAGTGTAGTGGGTATAGGGAATGAACTGCCAGAGGAAGTAGCTGAGGCAGTTACAATAACAACACTTGAAAGATATTTGGACAGGCACATGGCCAAAACATTATCAAATGGATCTAGCTATCAGGGGACCTCTTTGCTGGCCTGGATGCGTTCGACTGAAGGGCCTGTTTCTGTGCTGTCTATTTCTATGACTCTAAATTCTGGTGGAACAAACAGGCAGTATGTTTAAGGACACAAAGTGGAGAAGTCAATGGGTCAGGCAGCATCCCTGCTGTACATGGATAGGTGATGTTTCTGGTCAGGACCCTTCATCAGTCCCAACCTGAAGCATCTCATATCCATGTTCCCCAGAAATGCTGCCTGACCCATTGAGCTGCTCCAGCGCATTGTGTCATTCTGTATAAACCAGCATCTGCAGGGTTTTTTTTGTTTCTACTGGGCAGTAGGTTTAGGTGGGCAGAGAGCTTGAAGGAATTCGAAAAGTGAGAAAGATGTAAGTTTCGGGTGTTTGGATTTGCAAATCATGTAATAATGTGGTGAATGCTGAAGTTTTGCTTCCAGTTGCCAAAGCCTGGAGATTATGGCCTTCCATGCATTGGCTTTCATGCAGACTGCACTCCACTGCTGGACATATCATGGAGTACAGCGGCGGGTACCAGCTTTGCTGGGAGCGCTGCTATTATACCCCTCAAACCCTGCTCCAGGATAAAGCTGGCACAGGATGCCATTGGGCATTTATGATCATGGCCGGTCGAGCTGCGGCCTCACAGTGCCAGAGACCCAGCTTCCATCCTGACCTCAAGCATTCTCTGTGTGCAGCTTTTTCTCCCTGTGACCACGTGGATTTCCTCCAGATGCTCCAACTTCCTCCCACACCCCACGGATGTGAGTGTTTGTAGGTTAATTGAGCTCAGTAAATTGCCCCTGATGTGCAGGGATGAGTTGTGAAAGGGGGATAGCACAGAACTAGCCGGAGCGTGTGATTGATAACCGGTAAGGTGGGTGGAAGCAGCCTGTTTCTGTGCTCTAACTTCACCATTTGTATTCCTCCGCTATCACCTCATCCCCAGCCAACAATTGACCGTCGTGGGCTCCACTTCTCCTGAGTCATCGATGTCGGCTCTGCTTTGTTTTGTAACTTCCCATATCTCTAGTTTTCCCCCTCCCTGACTCAGTCTGGTGAAGGCTTTCAACCCGAAACATCACCTATTCTTTTCCTCCTGAGATGCTGCCTGACCTGCTGACTTACTCCAGCATTTTGTGTCTGTCTTCAGTGTAAACCGGCATCTGCTATTCCTTCTTCCACAAAATAGTCCCTCTGTCCCCACACCAATCTATTCCTGCACAGAAAGCATTTATGTGGAGGTTGAGGATGGGCATTTGTGATATTGATTACAGATAGAAAGCAGCAAGAACATTCAGTCAATGTTATTGATTTGTCTGATGCAAACTATTTCAGGAGATTTTACTTTTTATGTGAGCCAAGCAATCGATACGAAAACATAGAAAATCATTGTTGTGCTTTTATGCTGTGCTTGCCCCACCGAAGCCCTCTGATCCTTTTGACTTCTGCCTTTTGTAACCTGCGTGGAGCAATTGTAGGAATCAAACAATTGCTCAAGTTACTGTAGCCTTTCGCAGCAAGCCACTGCCTGACATCTTCACAAAAGTGACTCCTAGCTCAGGAAGTAAGTAAGTACTTTTCACCACAGACTTTCAAGTGAGGGGGAAACAAACTTGCATTCTTTAAAAAGGTCCAGTGGGATATGGGCCGAGGGGATCTTTAGACTTTAGACTGTAGAGACACAGCACGGAAACAGGTCCTTCAGCCCACTGCTGACCAGTGATCACCCCGTATACTGACATTATCCTATGCACTAAGGACAACTTTACGACTTTACTGAAGCCAATTAACCTACAAATCTGCATATCTTTGGAACGTGGGAGGAAGCCAGAGCATCCACAGAACCCACGCAGTCACAGGGAGAATGTACAAGCTCTGTACAGACAGCACCCGTAGTCAGGATCGAACCCGGGTCTCTGGCGCGGTAAGGTAGCAGCAACTCTACCGCTGCGCCACTGTGCAATCTTAATCCGATACCAGTATTATTAATGTGCACAGTAGTTATTCTGATCCGTCCTCTCACCAACTCGAGAGCGGTCCTGACTTATTGGAGACCCTCAGCCTATCTTTAATTGGACTTTACTGGACTTTATCTTGCACTAAATGTTGTAACCTTTATTCTGTATCTATACACTCTGGATAGCTTAACTATAATCATGTATAGTCTTTTTGCTGACTGGATGGCACAAAACAAAAAGCATTTCATTGTACCTTTGTGGACGTGACAATAATTAAACCAAACGGATATTATTCATTATTTGATCCTTGGATTTGCTAAATTTGCTAAAATGTTTTGGAGACAATATTGTTGCTCAGGAAAGTTATTGGTGACAGAGTTTATTATGGCTTTGACCTATGGTTGATAACAATGTTGCTTGTCAGAATTTCAGATGGTAGGTTTAGAAATAAGAAACTTGTATGTAATAATCTTGATCGCAGAGATACATTTGTGATTAAGCTTGGTGGGTATAGGGAGATCTATGAACATGATGTAGTATGTTGCAGTCATGTCAGAGGGCCGTGATGCACATTGAAGCAATTAAAGTGATACTGGCAAGTCAGATAGTATATACCGAGGCACGATGTTGCCACAATCAGATGTTCCTCTTGTCTGTAATCTTGGAATAAATGTGTTCATTTATGCGTGAGCCATCAGGTAAGATGTCTTTGTAACTTTTGAATAAAAAAGCAAGACCCATCCACAGACTCTTATCACTTTTTTCCATATAAATGAGACGACAAATCTAAAGAAACCGAACACAAGCAGGATTTTTGTTGGGGAGAAAAAAAAATGTCAAGTGAGAGGAGCTGTAAAGAAGAGGCATGTTTAATGTACTGAATTCACACCTATTTTTTAAGGCAATTGCTCGCATTCATGCAAGGAGAATTGACCCAAAGATTTTTTGTTGTCTTTGCTTCAGAAGACGTACGTCTCTGGAGATGTGGTACATTAAACTCTCCCCACTTAGCAGTAAGTTGTAGAACAGCGGGTTTAACCCATTGAGGTCGATGTGGAGGACCTGAGGACCTGAGGGATACCAAAGCTCCTGGATTCCAATCGTTGATACCTTGCAGTTATATTAGGAATCAGCTTCTCATTCAAACCTATTCCGAACATTTTTCATTCCATCCCTAACATCTTAAACCTTCTGCTAAGTAACTTGCTAAGGTTCCTCCGATCCTCTTGAAAAGCTGCATCTCTCCAATAAGCCTGTGCACAGCCGTCTGACAGCGCTGCGGGCACGCATTTTGTTTTATCCGTGCGGTTTTGTTCCAGGTGGAGGCGCCTCACTGCAAAGCATCCCAAGAAGCGGTAGTCCCCCACACTGAGATGAAGGCAACCTCCTCGGTGGTGACAGGTCTTCAAAGGAAGAATGATCTGGCAAGTCATGAAGCAAAACTCTCAGTTTCGCTTCTTTGGTTCCTGAGGGACATGAAAGGCCTCTGACTACCAGGTGGTCGTACTGCGACTCCTACAGATCACTAAGTGACAGAATGCTAAGCTGCACAAAGCTGACATACTTGAGAACCTTTGAAAGCAAATAAATGCATTTACCTGAGCATACACTCGTGGACATTTTGCGTGTGTGCGTGTGCACGTGTGCACGTGTGCGTGTGTGTGCGATGTGTGTGTTTGCTGGCAGAGGTGTGTAAGGAAACAGAGGCAAGGTGGTGACTATTTCTGGAGTTGATTGCTCGTCTTTGGAGTTGAGTTTATTTCAGTTCAGTTTAGTTCAGTTTTGTGTTGTCAAATTTGGTTCAGTTTATCTCAGTTAAGTTTAGTGACACGGCATGGAAACAGACCCTTCAGCCCATGGAGTCCGTGCCCACCAGCGATCACCCCCATATACTAGTTCTATCCTACACATTCGTGACAATTTACAGAAGCCAATCAACCGTCTTTGGAATGTGGGAGGAAACCGGAGCGCGTGAAGAAAATCCACTCGGCCACAGGCAGAACGTACAAAGTCTACACAAACAGCACCTGTAATCGGGATTGAACCCGTGTCTCTGGCACTGCAAGGCAGCAGCTCTATGCCGTGCCACTGTGCTGCCAGTGTTTGTGGTTGGGGAGCTGTGACAGGTCCACCAAGTGCTGGGATCATCTACTCTCTTGGCCTCTTGTGAAATGAGAAATAAAGCCGGCTGCACTGCTGCTGAGGTGATTCAGGCCATTTCAAGCCTCTCAGATTGTTGGCCTCCATCTCATGCAGTCAGCCTTTTCACAGCATTGGCAGAGGTTTGCCTTCAATTACCGCTGCCATTTAATTTGTTCTTGCTTGGAAGGATGCCTGGGACCAGAAACAGTAACTCCTCGACATTAAAATGACCCCTCTTCTTCCCAAAAGGTTTGCTGGCTCGTTTGGCATTGGGGTTTCGGGAAGTACTCGATCTTTGTAGTGCATTCACTGGACTTGAGCAGTGGAACTCCCCTTTTTGCAGCAGCAAGTGTTTCATTATGTAGATGTAAATGGGACGGAAATTATATTTAATCCCTCGCACATTGCTGGCCGTGGACAGCAGAGTCCAGGGAAAATGCATTCCGCACAAAGAAAGTATGATAAAACTACGGACTAATGACCCACCATGGATGATTAAAGAAACAAAGGTGAGGAAAGAGGCATGTACGAAGTATATGATAGTAGGTGAGTCCAGACCAAGGAACATATAAAGAGATGAAAATGGCACAGAGGTAGAGTTGCTGCCTTACAGCGCCAGAGACCCGGGTTCGATCCTGACTCTGGGTGCTGTCTGTATGGAGGCTGTACATTCTTTCTGTGACCACATGGGTTTTCTCCGGGTGCTCCGATTTCCTCCCACACTCCAAAGACGTACAGCTTTGTAGGTTAATTGGCATCAATAAAATTGTAAATTGTAAATATGTAGGATGGTGTTAGTGTACGGGGTGATCACTGGTTGATTGCAGACTCGATGGGCATGTTTCCATGCTGTATCTCTATTGTCTAAAGGTTTATGCTTAAGAAAACTGAGAGGAATATTGGAATTCAATTCCCAAAGAACATAAAGCAAAATAGCCAAATCAAAAGCTGAAATAGGGCACAAGATGATAGGAAAAGATAACAATGAAGGTCAATAGCTGAGGAAATATTGAATAATTTAGTGTGTTTCATTGGGATAAAGGAAGTGTTTGTGATGTTAGAGGGTGAGGAAATGAGGATGTCCTCATTTAGATTAAAAATGCAGGTATTAAAATGTATTTAATTGAGTCTGAAGAAGGGTCCTGACCCAAAATGCTGCTTATACATGTTCTCCCGAGGTTCTGCCTGACTGCTGTTACTCCAGCACTTTGTGCCTTTTTTGTAAACCAGCATCTGCAGTTCCTTGTGTCTTTATCAAATTATATCAGTGCCATTTAAAAGGCGGGGGTAGGGAAATGGTGGTAATTGTGGGGAGTCTAAGCGGGAGAGTTTGGAGGGTAGTGAGTCACATGGCAGTATTCTTTGAGAAGGGTGGGGCTGTGGGGGCAGTTGTGTTCTTTGGATGAGTTTTGCTACTCCTGGTTTCACAGTGGAATATTTGAGTGAAGTTTTGAACTGCATCTGGTTGGTGTTGACCTCATAATATGTCTGAGAGATAAATGAGCAAAAACAGGAGGGTAGAATGGAACATAAACAACACTGAGGACTGGACCGACCAAACGGTCTGTTTCTCCACAGTATGTTCTATTTAATTACCAAACGTGATGACATATTGGTATTGGTGCACGTGCATTCACAGAATGTCCTCCTTCAACCTATCTACTCCTCACTCAGCCAATTTCCTCCCAAAACAAGTCTCTAAACCTGTAAAATACATTGGTGCCAAAATGTAACTTCCGCAGCTGTCAAGATAACCTATTGTAATTGAATTATTCTTCAAAAAAGAGTTGCCAGAGGAATTATTTAATCTCTCCCCATCTGGCGGTATCCTCGGCTTTATTAATACGTGGATTGAAACAGGATTAGTAGTCATGAGCAGACAGATTGTTTACACCTACCATATTGATAAGGTATGAATCCTTTTAAAACTCGGTGAATGCTTTTGTTAAAGATTTGGACATACAGCTTTATGCACACACAATAAATGATTGGAGTTGTTGTTGGGAGAAATTATGGTACAGAGTTACCAACATGTTTCAGTTAATTAGATAAGTCACAGAGGAAAAAACCACAAGCTACCAATCACCTTGGTCTGTACTTCAAAGCACATTGGGACCATTACGGTAAATGTATTCACTTGTAAGAGAAATGTATTCCCTTGCAAAGGGGAACTTGCTTTGCTTCCAAGATACCTACAAAATGGAGTAACCAGGGTAAAAGCAATGAATGGGTGGGGAAGGAGGATATGGACAAGAACATTTATGAAGACATGTAATATCCACATTAATTGCACAGGCCTGCTGAATAAAATCCATCCTACAGATTTTTTTTACTCCAAGATCATTTCTGAGAATACCGACTAATTTTACATTAGCAGGTTAAAGCAAGACATTTTTGATGCCAGGAATGCTGCTTTAAGTTGAGGAAATGCCTCAAAGAGAAAATAAACTGTGTTTGAAATTATTTGGAAAATGCAACAAAATTTAGTGTGCGAAACTGAGTGGCAAAGTGATGTGACAAATAACCTGACATTTGTCATGAAGAGTAGGAAATAAACTGAAGATGCTGGTTTAAATCGAAGGTAGACACAAAATGCTGAAGTAACTCAGCAGGTCAGGCAGCATCTTGGGAGAGAAGGAATGGGTAACGTTTTGGGTCGAGGCTCTTCATCAGTCTGAAGAAGGGTCTCGACCCGAAACGTCACCCATTCCTTCTCTCCCGAGATGCTGCCTGACTCGCTGAGTTACTCCAGCATTTTGGGTCTACCTTTGTCATGAAGAGGTTGGATATGGAAATGAAAAAAAAAATATTTATCAAAGTTTACTTTGAAAGGTTGCATTAACATTGCCTCGTTGTTTTAGTAATTCACGTGAAAATATTTAACTTGTCATCTTAACCTGGAAAAAGTAAATCAGTTTCCAGTAATCTTTTTCGGGTTATGATTAAAACTAACGGTTTTTAATTTGCAGTCTCAAAACGAGAGAATGATGGCTTCCAAGAAGATCAGCTACCCTCTATGAAATCTCAAATGACTACTCTCCAATAGAAGCAGTCTGACTTTGTTTTACTGGTAGTATCTACAAAAAAAAAGTATTCCTTCTTTAAAATATTATTTCTTATTTTGTGTAACTATCATACACGCAGTAAACTTTACTCAAACTATTTGAAACAATCATTGATGTTGGTATTTAATAAATCCACTTAACTAATAGCAGCTTCTTGTGCATTTGGTTATGTAATAGTGGCAGTGATTTCATAAGGTCATAAGGAATATTAGTAGAATTAGGCCATTCGGCCTATCAAGTCTACTCCTACATTCCATCATGGCTGATCTATCTCTCCCTCCTAACCCCATTCTCCAGCCTTCCCCCCATAACCTCTGACACCTGTACTAATCAAGAATCTATCTATCTCTGCCTTAAAAAATATCCACTGACGGCCTCCACTGCCTTCAGTGGCAAAGAATTCCACAGATTCACCACCCTCTGACCAAAGAGTTGCATGTGGCAACGGTTAGCTCACTGGCAAAGTGGAACCGAAGCCAACTTGCTTTAGTACCAGCCAACCCTACAAAATGGAGTAATTGGGACAGAAAGAATGAATGGGTGGGGATGGAAGATGTGGATAGGACATAGAGAGGAAAATAACAATGGTGAGCAGAGAAATAGGAAAAATAACTATGATCAGAAGAATCTTGGTGAAGTTATTACAGGAGGGGTGGCAGTGATGATCCTGAAGTGGTGAGTAGGGTTTTGATCAAGAAATGTAGGATAAGTAGCAATGATGAACTGAAAGGTGGAGTTAGAGAGAGGTTGTGGGAATGATGGCTGGCACTGGTTCACTTACACTATTGGGAAGATGGAAGGATGGTGGGAGGGTGGCGGAATTTGGAATAATGACTGGGGGAGATGTTAGTTAAGGAGGGGAGTCGTGGAGATTGAGCTGGGGTGGCTGCAACCACTGTGGGGAGAGGTTGCTGAATGAGTTGTCATTGGGGAAGTGGTGCTCAGGGGGAAGCTATTTGTGGAGCGAGTTGGCTACAATCACACGACAGCGAGCAGCGTTTCTGTGTCGTTGAGGGAGGGATGGGGCCGTGGGGACAGTCATGTTCTTGGGACAGGAGGTTGTGAGATTTCTACTTCTCCAGGTTCCACATTCAGATATCTGGATAATAGTTTTGAACCTTGTTGGCTGTGGCTCTTCTGAGTGATGGTCGAAGTGCAGCCAACCTTGGTTCAGAGCAAACCGGATGAGATTAGGTCAAAGATTGGCACAAAATGCGGGAGTAACTTGGTAGTTGACTTGCAGTTGATTAGTGACATTTCAGGTCGGAACCCTTCGTCAGACGTATGAAAGCAAAGAGACCTAATATCTTTGAGTGCTGCCACTGCATGGTATATTTGACCACTTAGCAATTCATCGAACAGTACACGTCAGGTTGGCAGTGAACGGTTGTTTCTTGGCTGTAATGTTGCTGATTTAACAGCCCATTAGCTCTTGAAAGAATGTGCACTGCACGCGGAAATCATTTACCTGCTGTGTTCCAGCAGTTTGTCCTTCCTGTGTACATGGAAAGTCACGTCAGTTTGCCTGCTTCCAGAATTGTTGGACCGGCTGCCATGTTTGAAACGCATTCCCTCTCTCGTTCATCAGCAATCTTTATTTTGGTGCAATATTATCCAATTCCCAACGTGTGATGGTGTAATTAACATTGTCAACTTGCCCTTTAAATTCAATCTAATTCCCTCACTAAAAAAAATACCAAATGTACCAATTCTAATGACATCCTCTGTATAATTATCTGTCAAAATGTGTTGGTCACAAGCTCGATGGTTTAATTTTTTTCCTTTCATCTTCAACCGATGCCTTCCCTTATTTGACATTCCCACCTGGGTAAAAGATTCCGACTATCTACTTGATCTATGCCTCTCATTAACATCGATCAGGTCTCCCCTCTGCCTCTGATGCTGCAGAGAAAATATTCCAAGTTTGGGTCTGACTGAAACTGCACAGAATGTTGCCTAACCAAAGTTTTATAAATCTGCATGCAGCATGACTTCCTAACTCTTATACTCAGTGCCCCAACAGATGAAGGCAAGCACACCGTATCCCTACATTATCACTCTATCTGCTTTTGTTCCTTCTCTCTGTGAGCCGTAGAGTTATTTAAATTTGTGTCATCACACAGCTGTTTGCCAATAGCGAGCAAATTTCAGTGCCAAGTCATTGGCTTCTGCAAGACCCTTTACAGTGCATGTGTCATGCAGCATGTCATAGCTCAGGAGATGTTCCAGAGTCTGGAGGCCCCGTCCGCACTCGCAGTCTGCCGTATCTTCAGTGTATCCCCACTTCAGCATGTTTGATTTGCTCCTCCCCATGCCTGTCCGCAGTCTGTTGAGACTGCGCCAGGTTATCCACAGTTGGTGGGAACCTGGTGGGAGTTTTTCAGAGGGATCGACTGCCATGTGAGTGTCTTCCGGAGATTTCTCTCGTCTCTCTTCCCAGAGTTTGAGCCTTCTGGAAGATGCACTGCAGTCCAGGGGATGGACAGAAGAGAGGAAACTTCTGCGTGATTTCAAACGCTGAGGTAGCAAAGGGTGGTTGTGTAGGGGGTGTCTTTCACCCTCTGATTGTCTGAAGCGTTCTTTTTGATTGGCTACAGCTCTTCTGATTCCAGGAGGTGCAATGCCAGAGAGTAGGTAGATGTTGTCAGTCTTGGTAGGTTTCATGCATCCACTGATGCAGCAACAGCTTGTGTTTAGCACAGGATCAATCTTCCTTGCATGAGCTGAGCGCTCCCACACTGCGCAGGCATACTCGGCAGTGGAGAAGCAGAGAGCCAGAGCTGTTGATCGAATGGTTTTAGAATTTCCTCCCCATTTCGAGGTACTCAGCTTGCTAAGAAGAGCATTTCTGGAACCGACTTTTCCTTTAAGCTTGGTGATATGTGCTTTGTAGGTCAGAGATCGATCAAGAGTCACACCGGGATAGACTGGACTGTTATAGTGCTCCAATCTGACTCCATTCCATATGATCTTCAAACCTTCGATTTGCACACTTGATCTTCAAGTGGATGGTGCAGACTTGGGTTTTAGATGGATTGGCTCTCATGTGATTCTCTTTGTAGTATGAGGCCAGGTTGACTAAAGCCTCACACAGATTAGCTTCTGCCTCAAGGAAGTCAGCACTTTGGGTTGTAATGCACAGGTCATCTGTATAAATGAAACTCCTGTTGTTGGGATGGATAGGCAGGTCGTTAACATAGATATTGAACAAGGTGGGTGCCAGGACACATCCTTGAGGGAGGTCATTTTTCTGCCTGAGCCAGCGACTTTTGTTTCCTGACAGCTCAACAAAGAAGCGTCTATTTTTGACCAGAGTCTTCACCAGGTTGGTTAGATGCAAGTTGTGTGTCAAATGAAGTACTTTGTGTAACAGTCGGTGATGGTTTACTGCACCATAAGCGGCTGGAAGATACAGTAGAGATGAACTTCAAGATCCCTCTGTATATCAATGTTGTTAATAAGTCCTGCCATTAACTGTATATTTTCCTCTTCCATTTGACCTCCTAAAGAGCAATACCATCGCTGGATCATCTGGATAAAAGAACACATACAACAGACTTCCAGCTCCACCTTCAACACCATAATCCCAACCAAACTCATCTCCAAAATCCTGGTTTCGGAGGTTCGAACACTCCTGTGCCTTTATATCCTTGACTTCCTCACTCATAAACTGCAATCACTGATAATGGGAAACAAGACATCCTCTACCACAATTTTCAATCCTGGCACCTGCAAGAATGTGTTCTCAGCCCCCTAACATTTTCAATTATACTTTTTTGTAAAATGTACATAGGTACAATAAAATGCTTTGTTTTTCATACAACCCAGTAAAATCATGCAGCATATCTCACCTAGGCAGTGCGCAAGTGTCACCATGTTTTGGCGCCGACGACGTTACAAATGTTCACCGAGCAGTCCTATCCACATGTTGCAGCGGGCAACTCCCTCCCATCCCCCCCTCCCCCACCAGGTCCCCTTAAGCACTATCTAACACACCCGGGAAAATTTACAATTTTACCAAGCCAATTCACCAACAAACTTGCACATCTTTGGAGTGTGGGAGGAAACCAGAGCACCCCGGAGAAAACCCACGTGGTCACAGAGAGAATGTACAAACACCGTATAGACAGAAAAACAGTGGTCAGTATCAAGCCGGGTCTCTGGCGCTGTGAGGCAGCAGCTCTATCACTGCGCCACTGTGCCGCCCATATCTCTAGACACGCGACACTAATAAACCAATGCCACTAACTTGCACTTCCCAGATATTTTTCTCCGACTATTTTTACAAGAAGTTCCTCTTGAAGTACTTGAAGTACTTGGTACATCATTCATATCATGTACATCAAAAAACCCAGAGGGCATAGCTATAAAGGGAGAGGGGGAAAGTTTAATGAAGATATGTGGGGCAAGTTTTTTACATGGAGGATGGTGAGTGAGTGGAACAAACTGCCAGGAGGCAGATACAATAGTGATACTTAAATGACATTTGGCTAGGCTCATGGATATGCAGGGAAATTGATTATGTGCAGGCAGATTAAAATTGGTTTTGGCATCATGTTCAGCACAGACATTGTGGGCCGAAGGGCCTGTTCCTGCACGATATTGTTCCATTCGATTTTTATTTTGCCTTTATTTCAATTTTTCAATTCACTATTGTACCAGAAAGGGAAATAATTATAAGCACACTTGATTCTCATTTTCATACCTTTTGGGAAATATCTGTCTGGAATGCAATTTAAAAGGCCTGGATGAACACTTAATTATGTTCTAGGGAAATATGAATATGTATTATTTAATTTTCCTGAACTACAAATGCTACAAGAACTAACAGTGGATTATTGTCTTTACAAAATATTTTTATTGAGAAAATTAATTATCCTGATGATTGAATGCTGTGGGGACGGGGGGGGCTTTGTTTATTTCAAAGCTTTGAAACCTTGGGTTATTATGTTAGTGATGCCTAATTCAATATCAAAACTTGGGGTTAATAAAATATTGACTCCTGCCCTGAGAGATTTCTTTATCATGAAATTTATAAATCATCGTAAGCTGCTTTTAAAGCCGGTATGATATTTTGATTTCATATTTATTTCTGTTGTGTAAGAATTCCCCACATTAATAATGAAATATCTGTGGCCACCACAACTCGTACTGAAGTCTGTTTTGGTTAAAACTAACATGACCGAATTGAAATATCAGGCCCCTTTTTTTTTTACAGGAATGAGACTAATTCTGAGACCTGGTGAGAATATTTAAGTAGAAACAAGAAATTTCAGATGCTGGTTAATACACAAAAGGGCACAGACTGCTGTAGTAACTCAGCAGGTCAGGCAGCATCTCTGGAGAACATGGATAGGTGACATTTTGGGTTGAGATCCTTCTTCAGACTCCACCCCCTCCCCCCCTCCCACACACACAATCAGTCTGAAGAAGGGTCTCAACCCAAAATGCCACCTATCCATGTTCTCCAGAGATGTTACCTGAACTGTTGAGTTACTACAGCACTTTGTGTTGTTTTGAGAGTATTTGAGTGGTTTTCTGTGGAAAAGTTAATCCTTGAATTATTTCACTAATTTTAAATCCATTGCTGCGAAAGGGGGAACTCTGGAATAAAAAGAGAAAATTCTGTAAACATTCAGCGAGTCAGGCAGTATCTGCAGTAAGAGAAACACACTACCTTCTTCGGGTCAATGGTCTTCCATGAGAACTGGGAAGGTGGGAAAACACGAGTGCTGTTTTCTCACTTTCCCCGTTCTGACAAAGAGTCTTTGACCTGAACCATTAACTCATTTTCTCTGTATTGCAGTCAGATCTGCTGAATTTTTCCAGCTTTTCCTGATGTCATTTCAGATTTTTCAAATAATGGTGAACTTTAGAGTTGGTTAATTTGGCAAACGTGTCAGGGTGGATCAGCAGAAGTGAAATATGGAGTGATATCCCAAGCAATTAAGATGAAAACGATACAGTAAATACTTAGTGAGTGATACCCAGATGAACAGGCATTAACGCTGTTAAAGTGATCATTATGTACAGTCCCTTTCCTTTCCTACATGAAGGTTAGTAACTCATCATAACAACTAATTAACGGTAAGCATCCTTCATCGCCACACATATCAATTATAAATCTGCTGATTACTTTATCATAAATGTACACAGGTTATTTACAGAAATTCACTGGGTTCTTTTCCACATAGTTTTGAGAAAGAACTTCAAGTTCTTGACAATTCTCTGCATATTTGTGCAAGTCAAATAGAGCTAAACGAATTGAGATATTTACTCCAGAAAAGGTGAACTGCTGGAAGAACTCATCAAAATAGTTTAGTTTAGTTTATTATTGTCATGTGTACCGAGGTACAGTGACCAGCTTTTGGTTGATGCTATCCAGTCAGTGACATGGTTACAATCAAGCATTCACAGTGTGCAGATACAGGATAAAGGGAATGAGAGAAAGGGAATGGCCAATTCTTTGGGTGACATGGATTCTCGACACAAAAAGCCAACCATTCCTTTGCCTGCACAGCTGTTGCTTGACCCCTTGAGTTCTTCGAGCAGCTTGTTACTTGCTCCAGATTCCAGCATCTGCTTTCTTGTGTCTCGGATAATTAGTCCGTGTTAACGAAGAACAAAGAACACAGCAAACCACACAGGAGAACAGGCCTTGCAGCCCACAATGTCTCTTTTAGATTTAGATTTTTTTTTAGATTTAGAGATACAGCGTGGAAACAGGCCCTTCGGCCCACCGAGTCCGCGCCGCCCAGCGATCCCCGCACATTAACACTATCCTACACACACACTAGGGACAATTTTTACATATTACCCAGTCAATTAACCTACGTACCTGTACGTCTTTGGAGTGTGGGAGGAAACCGAAGATCTCGGAGAAAACCCACGCAGGTCACGGGGTGAACGTACAAACTCCGTACAGACGGCACCCGTAGTCAGGATCGAACCTGAGTCTCCGGCGCTGCATTCGCTGGAAGGCAGCAACTCTACGGCTGCGCCACCGTGCCGCCCTGCATTCCCTGCACATTCATGTGGCCATCTAGGTTTTTTTTAAACATTATATATAATTAATTGGAAATTATCAGGGTAATATGTGGATGCAAACAGACTGCCCCACTAAGTTATTGGGTTTACTTTTAGTGTATATCAGTAAAAAGAAGGGCTGAATAGCCTACTTGTGTGGTGTAAGATGCTATGATTATGAGAAATTACTATTTTCCACTGAAAAGCCAGTCAGGCAACTTTTCACAACTTTTGTACAAACCGGGCATCTTAAAAGTTCCTGAACTGCTGTCACTTCATTTTTGGCATTCAAAAATGCATTGTAAGGTTTCCGGTACCACTTAAAAGGCAGTGATTCCAGCACATTAAAATCAGCTAGGTGTCAGGGCTACCTGTGTTATATTCCATTCAGCCTCCAGCACTTGTCACACGATGCTAACTTTAATGCACTCTTCAGCAGTTTATCTTTTATCAATTCGTTTTCGATCCTCTGGATGATTCAAACCATCTATAATGGTTGAACGGGTGAATTTCAAGAGTGGGTGAAGAGCATTAACAACAGGGGGTTCACTTAAATCCCAGTAAGTGACAGAGTAAGAATCTTAGAATCAGAAGCTGACAATTTTGAAATCTAACAATTTCTCGAAGCAATAGGAGGTTAGTCCAATTTTTTTTCAAATCTATGGATGGGGGTTATTATCTATGCTAGTGCGCACTAATATATTTTTTAATATTCAATCTTAGTATGACAAGGCAGCCTGACTAGAGCAAATATCAGTTAATGAATGTGCCATCACAAGCTAATGAAGTCAAAATGGAAAGCAGGTGAAAAAGTTGCCCATGCTGAAACAAAAATTATGTTATGAAAATGAACATATGTCATGAATTCAACAGTGCCAGACAGAGCAGACTGCACATACAAATGTACAAATGGACCACTGTGTATGAGAAAACTAATGCTTTCTAAAACAGCGCAGTTGTTTGAGATCAATTCATCGTCTTGACCAAATGAACGGGAAAGTGAATTGCAATGAAGTAGAATCCAAACATGATATGCAGAAGCTCAGGCACGCAAATACTGTCTACTTATTCAAATGCTGGGAATGCATGAGGGACCTCTGATTTCTCAAAGACTCAGCAGTCTGAGAAGTGGGAAATTTGTCTTTAAATCAAGTTTCCATTGTGCAAGTAATTTGAAAGCACTATTTATGGCATCTTTTGCTGGCATCATATTAAATCATTTTGTTATGCAAATGAAAATGCCCTCTTCCCAACTAATCTGATTCATAGATGTGTTTTTTTGCGTTCAGTCTTCAGTGTGGATTTCATGCCATTACGTCGTAAATGATTCAATGTCCTGGTGGCGAACATCTAGTGCATGCTTCGAGCAATTTGTCAACAGAACAATGTCATTTGCCATCCCTTGGATGAGTGATTTTCATCACAATCTTTAGCATGTATTTTGGATCCAAGAGGCGCAAGAGGGAGTTACATTTTTTTAAGAAAGGGAGAATGACTCGGAACAGCAAAAGTACTTTAGACTTTGGAGATACATTGTTGTTATGTTCAACACGGCATAAAGATAAAGTACACTCACACGTTAGTTGCCTGAATCACACCAGCCTTTATTTACCCAGCATTCCTAGCTCAAGGAACGCCCACTCATTAACATGGCACATGAATATGCATGAATACATTACACTGCTCTCCCTTTTTTTAAGTATTAAATCCAAGTACTCAGTTACAATTTTGGTATTGTGATACTTGATTTACATCAATACTTTTAACCATATTTACAAATTTAACCTAGTTACTGGTTTGCGGTTCCTGCCTGATCGTTTAACAGTAACAGGTGCAACAGGCATAACAGATGTACATGTAGACTCAACTGTTAGCTTGTTTGGCTCTATGTTAATACGCTGACCTTGACTAGAGAAGTCTGTCTCTTTATCTGTACTCACTGAATTTTGTGTATCAACCACAATAGTCTTTTCTAACTCACTTTCAGATGAATACTCAGGGATTAGGAATTCATGCTCAGTTTTCGGTTCGTCTTTGGCTGGAATCATTTGATCCACGTGAACACTTTTGATCTTGTCTCCAACACCCACTAAGTATCTTTTTGTTCCACACACTTCCACTATTTTCCCAACATCCCATTTGTCTCGACTGGACTTGTTGGGAGGACTGAGCACACGAACTTGCTCATCTGGCTTGAAGTTCCTCTCCTTTTTGTGGAAGTCAAAGTGGTGTTTTTGACTTAACTGTTTTTGCTCAACTCTCGAGGCCAAATTGGGTTGAACTAGACTTAGGCGTATTCTTAGCCTTCTCTTCATCAACAGTTCTGCAGGTGAATAACCCGTAGTTGTGTGTGGTGAAGTTCTGTACTTCAGCAAGAAACTAGCCAAACGATGTTTCATGCTGAGCTTTGAACTACCCTGCAAAACCTGTTTCTTGAGAGCCTCTTTGACTACTCTAACAGACCTTTCCGCCGCCCCATTGGAGGCTGGATGGTATGGAGGAACAAGTGTGTGTTTTACCCCGTTACGCTGCATGAACTCTTTGAACTGTTCTGAACGAACAAGTTCTTCTGGTAAACCATGACATGCAAAAATTGATCTCAACTCGTCTATGGTACGCTCAGCAGTAGTGCTTGATCCCATATGCTTAGCCTCAATCCATTTGGAATGACTATCTACTAGCACCAGAAAATTATCATTACCCTTTTCACAAAAGTCTACGTGAACTCTCTGAAACGGTCTACTTGGCCATGACCAGGGTTGCAGTGGTGTTTTTGGTGGTTTACTGCGGCAATCTTGACACACGCTACATTTGCTCACCAGTGACTCAATGTCACTGTCTATACCAGGCCAATACACAAAACTTCTAGCAATTGACTTCATGCTAACTATGCCAGGATGTTCGGCATGAAGTTCGTACATAATCTTGTTTCTTAAAGACTCTGGTACAACCACTCTATAACCCCACTTTATGCATCCCTGCTCGCATGATAATTCGTGTCGTCGTTTATAGAAAGGCTTCAGTTCCGAGTTTGATCCACTCTCGACTTCAGTCCAACCATTCAATGTCTGTTCATAAACACTCTTCAGCACAGTGTCCTTCACTGTTTCAGCTGCAATTTCTGCTGCAGTCACTGGAAAGTCTTCATCTACGACTTGCAGTGTGTAGATTGAGTTCTCGCTTCCCACATCAGAGTTCTCATGGGGCAATCGGGACAACGCATCTGCGACTGCGTTGCATTTGGAGCTTCTGTACTCCACCTTGTAGTCATACTGGGACAACAGAATTGCCCAGCGCTGCATCCTTGATGCCGCCATGGAAGGTATAGCTGACTTGGGACCCAGTATCGTGAGTAATGGTTTGTGATCAGTCACAAGGGTGAATGGTCTGCCAAGAAGAAACTGGTGGAATTTCTTGATTCCAAACACAATGCTGAGTGCTTCCTTCTCTATCTGTGCATAGTTGCGCTCACTTGGTGATAGGGTGCGGGAGGCAAAAGCAATAGGCTTTTCCTGTCCGTCATCCATTACGTGGCAAATCACTGCACCTACACCATAACTTGAAGCATCACAAGCAAGTTTCATCTCGCGCGTCGTGTCGTAGTGAACAAGGAGTTTGTCACTTGTCAGGTTTTTCTTGCAGATGTCGTATGCATGTTGTTGTTCCTTTCCCCACATCCAATTCTCATCCTTTTGTAACAGATGATGTAGTGGCTTTAGCACGGTTGCTAAATCTGGAAGGAATCGTGCATAGAATTGCACCATCCCAAGGAATGATCGTAGCTCTGTCACATTGTTGGGCGTTGGAGCATTCACAATTGCTTCAATTTTCGCCTTCACTGGGCGCAGTCCGTTGGAATCTACTTTGAGTCCAAGGTAGATCACCTCTGATTGTGCAAATGCACATTTGCTCTTTTGTAATTTTACGTTGTGGCAGTTCAATCGTGTGAGAACTTGCTCGAGTATCTCCAGATGTTCTTCCATGCCCACTGTGAATATCAGTAGATCATCCTGGTTGCACACACAGTTCGGAATGCCTTGCAACATTTTGTCCATGACGGACTGAAAGATTTTTGGGGAAGATTTCACACCATAGGGCAGCTTTGTGTATGAATACAAGCCCTTATGTGTGTTGATGGTCAAGCACTGCTGACTTTCTTTGTCAACATTGAGTTGGGCATAAGCATGAGACAAATCCAGCTTAGTGAAGACTCTTGCTCCGCTAAGTTCTGCATACAGATCCTGCGAGGTTGGCAAAGGATACTGTTCGTCATCAACAACTTGGTTGATTGTGACTTTGTAGTCACCGCATAGTCGAACAGTTTTGTCAGCCTTAAGCACAGCCACAACTGGCGTTGCCCAGTTGCTCTGGTCTGTCTTCACGAGTACTCCATTCCGCTCCAACCTGTTGAGTTCTTCCTCCACTTGTTGCTTTAGCGCATATGGTACCGGTCTTGGTCGATAATATACAGGTGTCGCATCTTGCTGCAGTCGAATGTGTGCAGAGTATCCTGTTATTCCCGTGTAACTGTCAGCAAATATATCAGCGTGTTTGCTAACAACATTTTCAAGACGTGATTTGGACACATCAATGCTGAAAATGTTCTTCCAGTCTAATTTTATTTTACGCAGCCAATCCTTTCCAAGGAGGGTTGGTTTATTTCTGTAGCTGGCCACTATGATGGGCAGTGTTACTGACTGTCCATTACACTGAACTTTGCAATTCATTTGTCCGCACGTCTCCAAGGCTTCGCCGGAGTAGGTTCTCAACTTGACCTTACTCTCGGACAATGGTGTCTGTGAGAACTTTGTTTCGTACAAGTCTTTGCTCATGACCAAACAGTCAGCTGCCGTGTCAATGCACATATCAATTAACTGTTCATTAACCAATAGTTTAATTCGAAAGTCCTTGTCTTGGCTGGTTGTAGGCTTATTGACATCAGTTGCATGAATGATGTACAACCCAAGTTCATTGTCATCCGGGTTCATCTCTAAGTTGTGAACTCCTTTCTGGTGTTGTCGTGTGTTTCCCACTGTAAGCTTGGCCCGACATGCTGAGGCGATATGACCTTTCTTCTGGCAGTTATAGCACTTAGCTGTTTTGAACTGACAGGATTGGGATGGGTGATTACCGTTGCAACGATAACAACTGGCTGCACTCGGCTCCCCGCCATATTTCGGTTTCAGTTTGGCCCTAGGCGCTGTTTTGTGAGTATACACGGCCACTGCAGTATGTGGTGAACGAAACTCGCGAGCATTCTTTGATGCCATCTCCATCGTAGTAGCAATCTTGCATGCTATCTCAAACGTAAGATCAGGAGTGCTCATGAGTCTGGACTGAATTCGTTCGTCCACTAGACCACAAACAAATCTGTCGCGTAGTGCGCGTTCAAGAAAGGCTCCAAAGTTACAGTGCAACGTTAAGTTTTTCAAGGCAACAATGTACTCACTGATTGTCTCATTTTGCTTCTGGTTTCTCGTGCCGAATTTGTAGCTTTCTGCAATTTCCAGAGGCTTTGGGTTGAAGTGCTCCTCCAACTTCTTTCTAATGTCACAGAATGGCACATCTTTTGCCTTTATGGGCGCAAGGATATTCACGAGTGCGCCGTACACTTCAGGTCCGATCACCGTGAGCAGAATCGCTTTCATGCGTTCACGAACGGCCCTGTTTGTTTCAGCCACTACCTCTCCTTCACCACTGGTCTCCGTGATGTTGTTTGCCATGAAGAACATGTTTGCTCTCTCCATATAGGAGCTGAACGGCTCTCTACTTTTGTCAAAGATGCCCAGGTTTCCGATGTAGCCCGTGGATGCCGCCATTTTGTCCCTCTCTTTTTTTTTTAAACAAAGGAATGAGGAGAGTTTTTTTCCTTGCACAAGCTCAGATTTCCTGCCTGTTCTGGTGTAGCAAAGCACCTAAAACTTAGCAGTACAAAAGCTATGCAAAACAAACTCAGTCTCCTCCACAATCCCGTCCTCATCGCCAATTTTGTTATGTTCAACACGGCATAAAGATAAAGTACACTCACACGTTAGTTGCCTGAATCACACCAGCCTTTATTTACCCAGCATTCCTAGCTCAAGGAACGCCCACTCATTAACATGGCTAAGGAATATGCATGAATACATTACAATTGTGGAAACAGGCCCTTCAACCCACTGAGTCCACACCGACCTGTGATTATCCCTTAAACTAGCACTATTCTACACATTAGGGAACAAATTTTTTTTTTTTACCAGAGCCAATTAACCTACAAACTTGTACGTCTTTGGAGTGTGGGATCAAACCAGAGCACCAGGAGAAAACCCACGCACTTGCAGGGAGAACATACAAACTCCCTACACACAGCACCCGAGGTCGGGATCGAGCCCGGGTGTCTGGCACTGTGAGGCAGCAACTCTACCATTATGCCACTGTGCTGTCCAAGTACCCACTTAAGTGCCTAAATTGTGCAAAATATCTATTCAATCATGGCGGCAGCAAGGTGGCGTAGTGGTAGAGTTGCTGCCTTACAGCGCCAGAGTCCCAGGATCGATCCTGACTACAGGTGCTGTCTGTTTGGAGTTAGCACATTCTCCCTGTGATCAGTCTGAAGAAGGGTCTCGACCCGAAACGTCACCCATTCCTTCTCTCCCGAGATGCTGCCTGACCTGCTGAGTTACTCCAGCATTTTGTGAATAAATCGATTTGTACCAGCATCTGCAGTTATTTTCTTATACTCCCTGTGATCATGTGGGTTTTCTCTGGGTACTTTGGTTTCCTCCCACACTCCACAGACCTGTGGGTTTGTAGGTTAATTGGCTTCTGCAAAATTATAAAAGTGTCTCTTGTGCGTAGGATTGTGCTAGTGTATGGGGTCATTGTTGGTCGGTGCGGACTCTGTGGGCCGAAGGGCCTGCTTCTGTGATGTATCTCTAAACTAAACCCAACTAAATGCCAGTGCAAACTTGCCCACAAAATGAATCTGCAAGAACACCAATAATCTATTAGCTGCAAAAGGTATACAGCACCTTTAGTGTGTAACAATCACCTTTGTGCATTGAGGACAAAGGTATGTGCTGGTTAGAGTATTCACACCATTGTCATGGAAAGCTTTATCAAGATTACCTCTGACAAATGATGTGAACCAGTGATTTGTAATCAACCTGCCCTTTGTACCAGAATGCAATAATGCAACTCAAGATAGACGCAAAAAGCTGGGGTAACTCAGCGGGACAGGCAGCATCTCTGGAGAGAAGGAATGGTTAACATTTGGGTCGAGACCCTTCTTCAGACTAGTCAGGGGAAAGGGAAACAAGAGATATAGACGACGATGTAGAGAGATAAAGAACAATGAATGAAAGATTTGCAAAAAAGTAACGATGGTAAAGGAAACAGGCCATTGTTATCTGTTTGTTGGGTGAAAACGAGAAGCTGGTGTGACTTTTGTGGGGGAGGGATAGAGAGAGAGGGAATGCCGGGGTTAATAGAGGTTTGAGAAATCGAGAATCATACTGCTGGGCTGTAAGCGAAACATGAGATGCAACTGTTTGAATGTCGGATGATTATTGTTGGGACTGAAGGTTCTGAAGCAATTATCCAGGTATTTGTTTGGTTATTGTGGTCCACACTGCCATGAAGTCGGAAATATCTTGTCAAGATTATGCTGCTAGAATTGAATGAAGATGACAAATATTTAAAATACAAGCAATGTTTAAATAATGTGCAAAGTGATGCAGAATATTTTTCCCTCTATACAACCGCCTATTGTGAACTCAGTGATTGCTATCCCAGTATTATTAAATGAACACATTTACAAGGGACATCATTGATGTACGGATGTTATAAAATGTGATGTTTGATATAACATCATCTAAGTTTAGGGTCTCCTGATGGTGTCTTTTTTGTGCAGGTTCTGATAATTTTCCAAGATCATTTGTTTGTCTGTGGTAAGCTTCCAGACTATCACCAGCGTGTGCGCTTGGCCCACTTCATTTTGAATGAGGAGCAAAGCCTTACAAAATCCAGGCTGGCATCAGCATCAGGCTCCAAGGGGGCTTCTCTGGCAATCGTGCTGCCATTTTCGAGAAATGCTGTTTAAAACTCAAAGGCCTCAGGTGGGATTCAGGACCCTGTGTGATTACTCAAAGAAAGGAAGCAAGGAGTTGGCTGCTTGTTCTGGCTGCCATCTCCCTCCCTAGGGTGGCACATTGGTGCAGCGGTAAAGTTACTGCCTTACAGCGCCAGAGACCCGGGTTCCATCCTGACTGATGGTGCTGTCTGTATCGAGTTAATACCTGTGACCATTTGGCATTTCTCCGGGTGCTCCAGTTTCCTCTCACACTCCAAAGACGTACAGGTTTGTAGGTTAATTGGCTTTTGTAAATTGTAAATTGTCCCTGGTGTGTATGATGGTACTAGTCTATGGGGAGATCGCTGGTCGGTGTGGACTCGGTGGGCCGAAGGGCCCGTTTCAACGATGTGTCTCTAAAGATCAGCCCTCCCTTTCTCAGCTTGATAAACAGGACCAAATGGTAAAATGAAGTCTGAATGTTGTCTGCGTACATGCGTGATCTGCTTCATTTGCTCAGAAGTTGCAAATGGGACTGAACATTTTTGCAAACTTCATTAAACATCCTCACCTCTGGCGTAATGAGAGAAGAAAGGTCTTTGATGAAGCAGATGAAGATGGGTGGGCTGAAGAAGCTCTCCGGAGGAACTCCTGCAGTGATGTTCTTGTGTTAGACCTCCAACAGCTACACCCATTTTATTTTGCTTTACTGTGATGCACAGTACTTTCAGTTTTATCAGGGCACCTGCACTCTTGTCAAATATTGCTTTGGTGTTAAGACTGTCACCTCAGTAAGTCAGCTCTTTGATCCATATTTGGACCAGGGCTTGCTGAAGTCGAACAGTGGATGATCTTGGCAAACCCCAAAACCGGGCATTCGTGAGTAAGTTACAGTATTTGTGAATACATTATTTATGAGTAAGTGTTGCTTGATATCACTGGCCATGACATTTTCCACCACTTTGCTGATAATTAAGAATGGACAGATGGGCGGTAATTAGCCAGATTGGATTTGTCCTGCTTTTTGTGACCAAATAATGCCTGGCCAATTTTTCATCTTGTTGCAGTGAAGCTGTTTATTTAGGCCTGCAGCTAGTTATCGAGCTCAGGTTTCCACTACTACAGGTGGGACATATTCTGGTTTCATAGCCTTTGCTGTATCCACTGCTTTTGAAAGTTTCCTAATATCACAAGTATTTTTTAAGAGTTTAGCTTTGTCATGAAAATATTTCAACAACTTGGGCAGCTAAGTCAAAGCGTAGCTGATAGAACATAGAACATGGGACAGTGCAGTGCATGAACAGACCTTTCGGCCAAAATGTCCATGTCAAACATGTTGTTAAGTTAAAATAATCTCCTCTGTTTGCATGTGATCCATGTCCCTCTATTCCCTGCATACCCATGTGTCTAGCCAAACCCTCTTAAATGCCACTATCATATTTCCCCACCACTCTCTGGACAAACATTCCACATTGTTAAACCTTGGCCCCCGCACCTTAAATCTATGCCCTCTAGACTTTGACATTTCTGCCTTTGGAAAAGGGTTCTGACTGTCTATCCTACAATGGCCCTTATAATTTTATATACTTCTATGAGGTGCCTCCACAACCTCTGACGCACCAGAGAAATTAATCCAAGTTTGTCCAACCTCTCCTTGTAGCTAATATCCTCTAATCCAGGTAGTATTCTGGTAAACCTCTCATGTACCCTCTCCAAAGCTTCCACATCTTTCCTGTAACAGGGCGACCAGAACTGAACACAATACTCCAAATGTGGCCTGAGCAAAATACTATAAAGTTGCAACATGACTTCCTGGTTAAAGATCCTCAGAGAGAGAGAGATGCCATGTCCTCGCAACCCCTCGTGATGCTCTGACCCCACTGGAACAACTCTTGATGGTTACCCCTGCATGGTAAGACTAAAATAGACATGGGAAATGGAGAAAAGAATGCAGCAGGTCATGCAGCATTAAATGCAGTTCACTGCTGGCTGCATATTCATATTGGGTTTCTTATGATATTTGATAATGCAATTCTTGTGATAGCTGACCAGCTGAACACTTAGCATTACGTAAAAACTGTATTGGCCAATGTTTTCTTGATGTCATGTCAACATAAGAAATGTTTAAACTCAAGGGTGAATTTTGCTTGAGGGAAATAGGTGTCTCAGTCTCCAAACCAGAAAGCAACTATTATTCAATTGTGTATTCAGAAAAAGAGTCAAATTACATTAACAAATTAAATTTTGCAATCAATATTTACCAAAAATGAAATGAATTTGCACAAAGAACTTTTAAAAAAAGGTAACAATTTGTTTAGAATCACTACAATCGTTAATATGTTATCATGGGTCACTTTTCTGCACCTTTCACTGTTCTATTCTAAGCTACTACCCTGAGAAGGACATGCTAATTGAACCAGTACCATACAGTTTAATATTTAATTCAATGATTTTCTTTTCACTGAAGAAAATGGGGCTTAAGCCGACATGCTGTCGAGCCTTTGCAAAAAGACCAGGAAGATTACATCAACATTTGCTGAGTTACTTTTCAATGTAGCAGAATAATTAAAGAAGACTCTGCTCCTGGTGTGACAGATTTGAAGCTTTGCTCATTTAAAAGATCATAAGGAGGGTTCTTTCCATTTCTGCTGATTCTTCTAGTATTCCATGCTGTCAATGAATGCACTGATGCATTGCAAATTAAACTTTTGGTTGCACTAATACATTTTCCAAGACCTTTGGAGCATAAGTAGAGGCATTATTTATTTTTGTGTTTGAGATAACGTCCTTAAATTTGTTTTCAAGAAACATATTGATTTCAGGAATTAATTTGATTTCATGAATAAATATTATAGAAACAGAACATGTTTCTGTAATATTTATTCTTGCAATGAAATTCATTATTAATTTTACTGTGCAATATAATCTCAAATTGTGAGGTGAAAGGATAAATAAGCAACATTTCCAGTTATCAGTTACCATTGCCCTGCTTCTTTTTTTGTGGGTTTAATGTTCACAGAAAAACAAAGGAGGTAAAATTGGATCAATTCCATTCTCTCCCTTCACAAGAGATATCTTGGAGCAATTTCATAAGTTCAAATGCTCACAGGTTATAGGAGCAGAATTAGGTCATTCGGCCCATCAAGTCCACTCCACCATGCAATCATGGCTGATCTATCTTTCCCTCTCAACCCCATTCTCCTGCCTTCTCCCCAGAACCCCTGACACCTTTACTAATCAAGAATCTGTCAATCCCCACCTTAATAATATCCATTGACTTGGCCTCCACGCCCTTCTGTGGCAGGATAAATACACTTGAACATCAGTAAAGTTGAACATATTTCTCTAATGAACTGCTTTTGAAGGAGGAGAGTATTCATGAGTGACTCAGCATCTCATAAAACTCATGGGGTACTCCATGCTATGTTTATTTATGATTTACATTTTTATTATTTATTTGCATTTATATAGTTTTCTTCCTTCATCCCTCCACTAATCTGTCTCCTTGTGTTGTCAACCAGCTGTTTCTCTGTTTTGGTTTATCAATCACTGTATCGATTATTCTATCTAACAGTCTATCTCGGTTTCTGATTGTATGTGTCTGCCTCTGTCTGCATCTATCCATTTCTCTGTCAGTCTACGTATCCATCACTGCGTGACCAAATACATCAGTGATGTTGAAAATATCAGTCGACCATAAGTGCAGAAAAATGTCTGATGGATTAGTCAATATTACTGTTACAGGTTCAAGCTAGAAATAATTGATTCCTGTCTTGTATTTAGTTAATGCCTGCTGAAGCCGACAGTTACCTACAGTTCACTAGTAGGTAAAGTCCACATTCGATGAGGTGACATTATGCTGCAGGAAGCCAAGTAATGTGGAGCTAATGCCGAGTAAAGTCATTGCTACGTACCCTCCTATACTAAAGCTTCATGTAAACTGCTGCAAGCAGGAGTGTCGTTGTTCTGTTTCGGTACATATCACAACTAAGCACTCTTGATTCTGGAAGTCAAAAGATAATTGTAAGAAGTCATAAGAGGTAGTCGGGTCTTGGCACACGGAGTGAGCGGGAGCGGTGGTGAGGAATGGTTACCTTGCAACAAAGTATCACGTGGGGCCGTGACCCCCAAGAATGTCGTCCCTCTCCCCCCTCTATTTCGGGGACCTGGGGTGGATGGTACTGCATCGAGGAGTCCCATGCAACCTGTTTCTCCCACGGTTCCCAGACTCGCCAGCCGCCTGCCACCTTTGCAGGCTGGTGCAGCCTGTGTTCCATGTGTATATGGAGTGTGCAAGGTTGCAGCCCCTGTTCCAACATCGACAGGGGCTGCTTCTTGCCTTCTGACGGAACTTCACATCCACCATCCGCATCTTTGGACACCCTGTGGATAGGGGAGAGGGTAGGGCTGAAGATGTCCTGGTTGGGTTGCTCCTGGGCCTGGCCAAGCTGGTCATCGGCAAGTCATGGCGCCAGGTGGAAGGGGGCTCTGTCCGAGCCGGCTGCCTGCCCCTTTTCCAGGGTTACATCCGTGCCCGGGTGGTATTTGAGAGAGACTACACTCTGCCCACGGGTGCCCTGGGGGATTTCCGGGACCGTTGGGCACCACGTGGGGTGGAAGTCATCCTCAATAAGGATGGTGATATCGTTGTATAGGAGTTTATTTAGTATATTTGTTTGATTTGTATTATGGTGGTGGGTTTCGCTTTGCTTTAGTTTGTACTGTATTAATTGATTAAATAATTTTTGGTAAAAAAAAGAACGTTCTCCCAGGCCCTGAGGGAGAGCCTGGCAGCACACAGGATGATCCCACGAAAGGACGCTCAATGACATCCAACGCCAAGCTCAGTTCACCCATCGTGGAATGGGGACCTGCCCAGAGAGAGTAACCAGGGTGCCCTGTGAGCCTTGAAAACCAGGAATCAGCGAGGAGAACAAAGGGAGTCAGTGACAAAAGGCCCAGTGAGAAGAACCGGAGGGGGCTTACCTTCCGTGCCCTCCAGGTTGGCTGCAGGAGGGGCCTCTGGGAAACAAGGGCCGAAGAGGGCCGTGCATGGAGAAGGATGACAGATCGTGGATCAACGGGAATGGAGACGACCGCTGTGACTGAGACTGTACAATGGCGCTAAAATGGCACCTCTTGTATATAGAACCAGTGGGCTGTTCTGTATATCCAGTCCTAACTGTAACATGTGCTTATGTATGGTGATAGTCCTGCAAATATATATGTAAAAAAGTATTTCACTGTACCTGTACACATGATAATAAAGAAACCATTGAACCATTGAATAAGACATCGGAGCAGGATTGGGCCATTCGGCCCATCAGGTCTGTTCCATCATTCGATCATGGCTGATATTTACCCTTGATATTTTATCCTCTCAACCCCATTCTCCTGCCTTCTGCCCGTAATCTTTGATGCTATAAGAACAGTCAGAAGTCATAAAGAACCCAAGGGTAGTTTTAGTTGTTGTAAAACTCTTCCATTTAATGGAAAGTAAATGCTTGGCAAAGCTGCTAATGTGCAGATCTTCAGAGGGCAAAGAAGATGCACCAAATGGGAAGAGCAGAGGAGCGTTTTTTTAATTCAAAATAAATGGGTGCAGAGGAAGTGGGGTGTGTCTACTGTACTTTCCTGTTGACATTGACAGGGGGAATGATCATTGTACAAGTTTGCTGAATATTAGTGTTATCAGCCAGCTTCTCAATATCAGGGGAGTTGGGCATCTGACTAGCAGTTCCACTGAGGAGCCGAGAACATGGGTGGTTAAGGCGGTATCCGTGTGATCAGAGTACTATGGGCGACTCTGAGGATCATCAAGCATCAGGTGAAGAGACAGAGTCTTAGAGCTGCACGGTGGCGCATCTGGTAGTGCCGCTGCCTCACAGCGCAAGAGACCCAGGTTCAATCCTGTCCTCGAGTGCTATCTGTGTGGAGTTTGCATATTTTCTCTGTGACCGCGTGGTTATCCTCTGGGTGATCCGGTTTCCACATCCCAAAGATGAAGGCTTGTAAATTAATTGGCTGCAGTAAATCATGCTTAGTGTGTAGGGAGGGATATGGGCCAAACACGGGAAGGTGGGACTAGGATAGATGGGGCGTGTTGGTTGGCATGAGCAAGTTGTGCCAAAGGGTCTGTTTCTGTGCTGTGAGACGCTACGACTCTAACTCAACATGGTCACGGGGTGCAGGGAAACAGCAATGGAGGTCTGAATCAAACCGGGTTGCAGGAACGGTGAGACATTACCAAGGGCTCAAAAGAGAAACGGTAACATTCTGAAAACCCCAGCTGATTCGGCTTTTGGTTCACCCATTAGTCCAAAATGTAAATTGGAGACCTGGAGTACAAGCAATGTGTGCAACCAGAAGCAGGAGCCGGGACTAGCAACCTGGACCCCAGGCCATGGGTTGGGCATTGGACACCAAGGGCCAGGAACACAGGTGCATTTGCAGCTAAAGCTGGGGTCCAGAGTACTATATTATTTCCTGATTATTTCAACTCACTGGATTTTCAGGAAAATTTCTATCATTGCGGTACAATATGGAAAACTATATCAAATGTTCGTTTTTTAAATTATTGATTGTAGTTAAGTCCAATAATCCAGAAACGTTGTTAGTGTGGGACTACCGAGACCCCAAGTATGCCAGATTCTGGAGTTTTACTGAACTTGCTAATCGGGGGTATGGCAATACTCTTCAGGATGGTTTGTAAGGAAAAATATTTCACTGCGTTAGCACTTAGCACATTTGACAAAAGCACCATTGAACTAGGTCAGGGCATATTTGTCTTTATTTGCTCATTGTTCACATCATCAGAATAACAGAATGAAAAACTGCAAAAGCATTGCATCCCCAGTATCCAGAGCTCTGTATTCAGTAAATAGTTTTTGTTCATTATATGGCTGAACCACAATTGACACAAGGTAGAAGATCGACACAAAATGCTGGAGTAATTCAGCGGGTCAGCCAGCATCTCTGGAGAAAAGGAGTAGGTGACATTTTGGGTCAAGACCCTTATTCAGACTGAGAGTCAGGGGAGAGGGAAACTAGAGGTATGAAGATGTACAGAACAAATGAGAGCTGGCGCGTGAGCACATCTTCCTTAGCTGACTTAGTTGAATAAACTCTTGTTTAATCGACACTAAGTAATCATCAGTCTTTTGCACTATTACGATTTAAAAGAGGAATGAAGCAGATTTGGGAGCCACTTGAGAGTATTGTTGGGACCGGTTAACTGAGACCGTCAAGTCCTGGAAATGTGCAGAACCAACCTGTTTGGTTAACAACTCAATGTCGCATTTGTTGTGGTACGTTGTATTTTCAAGGCTGCTTTAACCAAGGCCAGGTGTTTGCATTTGATATTCACACAGCATTCCTAATATTCACAGCACTTTGAAAATTATAAACAGGAACCCCAGCAGATTTAAAGTTTGCCCTTTTTATCTCTGCACACAGTGAAGATCAGCTGAGCCCGATGGCAATGCTCTGTTTCACTGCGTCGAGGTGTTTTTTTGTCAGTAATGTTACTCTGAATGTGTTCGTAGAATGGCAAAAATGTAAACTGATGGAATTGTCGTCTAATTTTCAAGCTCTTTAAGCATGTAAGGTCATACGTTATAGGAGTAGAATTACTGTCGGTCCATCAAGTCTACTCCGCCATTCAATTCTGGTTGATCTGTCTTTCCCTCTCAACCCCATTCTCTTGCCATCACCCCATAACCCCTGACACCCTTACTAATCAAGAATCTGTTAATCTCCGCCTTAAAAAAAACCAATGACTTGGCCTTATTCTGAAGAGGGGTCTCAACCCAAAACGTCACCTATTCCTTTTCTCCAGAGACGTTGCCTGACCTACTGAGTTACTCCAGCATTTTGTGTCTCTGGCCAGTTCCTAGCTTTTGCTGCTGTCAGTGAGCTCTCCATTTTTTTTCCTCCAGAATTTTGCATTAAGCAGCAAGTCTTAAACATGGTGTATCCATTACATGTTCAACGCAATCACTGGCAGAGTTTGAAAACCTCACAAGTTTCACAAACTTGGCTATTTGTTTGCATAAGAAAAAAATCTGCAGATGCTGGTTTAAATCGAACGTAGACACAAAATGCTGGAGCAACTCAGAGGGTCAGGCAGCATCTCGGGAGAGAAGGAATGGGTGACGTTTCGGGTCGAGACCCTTCTTCGGAGTCTGACCCGAAACGTCACCCATTCCTTCTCTCCCAAGATGCTGCCTGACCCGCTGAGTTACTCCAGCATTTTGTGTCTATTTGTTTGCATGTTAGGCTATCAAGTATGACAGTGCTCAAGGAGAACCAAATACATTGGTAACAGGTTGAATCAGTTGTTTCATCAAATGCCAACTCATTATGGCTGATTTCACTGTACAAGTGGTATGATTGTTTTGCACTAATTTTGTCCACAGTGTACCTGATGATCAAGTATCCTTGTGCTGTAGCCAATTAACTTCACAGCTTAGATTAAACATAAGGATAATAAGAGGAAAAAATGGCCAGTTTTGATTGCTGTTGCATTGAAGTATGCATATTTTAACTGTGATGTGACAACAGAGCTGATGTTACATGCTAGAAGTCTCTGCTCCGTATTGGTTTTTTTAAGGCCGTTATGCTCTGCTTGTCACACATGCTCTTTCCACCACTGCAGCAAATTGCTTATCACAGGATACAGTGTAATTACTAGTCCTATTTCAATGTTAAGATAGTCAGCTAGCATTTGCTTAATACCCGCTGACGAAGGAAGCAGCAGAGTGTAATTGAAAGGTTAAAAAATGGAACCAATTCATGTAAAAAGAACAGCAGAACGAAAGTGCGTAAATGGAAATATGAAGACCATTCTTTTTTAAATGTGAAGGATGGTGACATGGAAATTACACATTATTTAAACTAATGGTTGAAATTTATTTTGTTGTGGTGTTTTTCTAAAAGAAGGCAATAAATCATTTATTTTAGACATATGTCCATTGTGTAATTGTGATTCATAACAATGTTTAGTTTAGTTTGGTTTAGAGATACAGCGCGGAAACCGGCCCTTCGGCCCACCGAGTCTGCTCCAACCAGCAATCCCTGTAAACTAATACTATCCCACATACAGTAGGGACAATTTACAATTTGACCGAATCCAATTAACCTTCAATCCGATACATCTTTGGAGTGTGGGAGGAAACTGGAGCACCCAGAGAAACCCCGCAGGTCACGGGGAGAACGCACAAACTCCATGCAGACAGAACCCATAGTCAGGATCGAACCCGGGTCTCTGGCACGATAAAGCAGCACTCTACCGCTGCACCAATGTGCCGCCCCAATGTGTTAAGCCATAATTGAAAAGTGTAAATGTCTAAGTGCTAAGATTATGAATTATTGGATTAGCTGACTCCAACAATCCATTTGACTGCACAGTTCCAGCACATTCATTCTTCTGAAACCCATTGGGTCACTTCATCACTTTAATGGTCTTCCTTACAACTTGAACACAACACCTCATCAGTTCTGACTTTTCTAAAATCACAATGTTCATGTTACCTGATACCACAACTTTGAATGACTTTTGGCTCGCATTTTCCTGGTGTGAAATAAATTGTGTAATAAAACCTACACAATTCTTCCCCACTTTCCCTGACCACATCCTATTTCCATTTCACATTCATTTCTCCAAAACACAAGCCTGCACTTAAGAAGATTGGGAGCAGAACACCTGAACACTTCTAACAACATTTGGATAGGTGCTTGGATCGGTACGGTTTAGTGGGATGTGACCAAATGTGGATGGGTGGGACTGGTGTAAAATGGGCATCTTGGTCGGCATGGGCAAGTTGGGCTGAAGGGCCTGTTTCCATGGTGTATGACTGTGTAGAGTAAAGTGCCATATATAATGGTCAGTCAGCACCCTGAATCGACACCAACTTTCCGAATTCACTGAAAAGTTTATTATACTATTTTAAAGAGAAATATGAGTGGGACATTAGCAGGAGTATTAATAGGGATACTTGTTTATTGAAGTTTTACTGTGGAAGATTGACTTGAAGGTCTCGACCCAAAATGTCACATATTCATGTTCTCCAGAGATCTATCTGACCCACTGAGTTACTCCGACAGTTTTGTATCTTTTTTCGTAAACCAGCATCTGCAGTTCCTTATGCCTCCATGTCTTTGGTATTTCATAAATTTATAAAACGTATGAGGAGATTTAGGCTGCTTGGCCCATCAATTCTACTCCACCGTTTGATCATGGCTGACCTAATTTTCCCTCTCAACCCCATTCTCCTGCCTTCTCCCTGTAACCCTTGCTCTTTAACAATGGGACACAAAGCAATTTCATTAATATGCTACAATTAAATGAATGTGTTTTCTGAGTCTTACAGATGTAATTTAAATATATTATATCAATGACCAAATGCTGTCACCTTAATGTCTTTTTGTTGTTGTTTGTTTCCTTTTCAGAAATGCCACATATTGTATGAAGGTTTCAATGTCACTGATTGTAGCTGAAAATGATACAGGCCTTTGTTACAATGCAAGAATGAAATACTTTAAAAAAGCTGAACTCAGTAAAAACAAGGAGATTACTTGTCCAGACATTGAGGATTTCATCCTCCCAGGCAGTGAGTCCGTAGTATGGTATAAGGTAAGACGATAACTACTTCCTTTGTATTTAAGAAGTCTTCCAAAAAGTAATCTAATTTTTACTGAGTGGTGTTTAATTAAAAATGAAAGTTTCTCAGAAGCAACACAAATACACACTATAGTTTAGCATTGTATTTGAACAGGAATGCCAGTCAAAGATCTGGCGGCAAAATGTTGTCCAAAAGGGGGACACTCTTCTGCTTCGTGAGGTTACGGAAGAAGATGTTGGGAATTACACCTGTGAAGTGAAGTTTGGAAACTTTGTGGTAAGAAGAACGACAGAGTTGTCAGTAACTGGTAAGTTCTCAACCTCCTCTCATTTCTTTTGTGATTTTACTTTGCAATTGTGATTTTTTTTTTGTTCTGAAGTCCCCCTTTAACATAAATTTGAAGCTGACCTCCGAATTGTGCATGTCACAGTGCTGCTGCAACACACACTGGCTCGTTGATGGACATGTGGTCTTGCTGTAATTTGTGCGATTCTTCGACTGAACAGGATAATTAATTTCCCTGCACATTTCAGAACTGCGTCCTGAGAAATCATTTGTATGCACTGCTGCGGAGAGACCGTGAAGGTCGTAATTTTGTTTGAATCTTGATCATTGGAGGTGATGCCCCACTATTAGAATCAGTCCTATGATCCTTCAGCTTTATTTCTGCAAACAGGCACTCACCTTTGCAGCCAATTCATATGAAAGGACTGTTGGATTCATTGACATCGAAAACAGAGCTTTAAGTTTATTATTATAGTCATGTGTACCAAGGTACAGCAAGTGAAAAGATTTTGTTTCCATGCAATATCCAATCAAACTAAATATCACAATACATGAATAGAATGAAGCCAAATGCAAGTGCACCAGGTAGTGTGAAGAGAAAGAGACTAGAGTATAGAATATATTTTCTCAGCATTGATGCCATAGCCTCAGAATAAAAGGATGTACCTTTAGAATGGAGATGAGGAGTAATTTCTTTAGTCAGAGGGTGGTGAATCTGTGGAATGCATTGTCACAGAAGGCCGTGGAGGCCAACTCAATGGATATTTGTATGGTGGAGACTGATACATTTTTGATTAGTACGGGTGTCAGGGGTTATGGGGACAAGGCAAGAGAATGGGTTTGAGAGGGAGAGATAGATCAGCCATGATCAAATGGCAGAGTAGACTTGATGGGCCGAATAGCCTAATTCTGCTCCTACAACTTATGAACTTATGAATCCCCTGTATAAAAAATAATAAAGAGGGCTCAGAAAAGTCTTCCATGGACTGTAAACAAGAATACTTTAATTACACCAATGTAACAGTTTTGGCAATTCAAACAATCAATTCAATCAACATATTAACAAAGTAGACATGTCGGGTAGAACTGGTTTGACAACTATTTTGGTAATGGAGGTTGGTGCTAGGCAAAAAGTAATTTCAAAGCAGCGACCATTAAATATTTATTATGATTTCACTCATGGCCATGCCTCTGAGCAAAAACTCTCAGCTGATGAACACCAGGATGTTAATGTTGGTGAATGGTGTGACTTGAAGATGAAGTGCAAAGCCCTGCTGCTTTACTGAACCAATATAGTTTAATATAATGAAGAAAAAAAAACACTTAGGCTCCAATATAATAAAAGCCTTGGATTGCAGAGATCCACAAGATGACATGACTAATTTGTCTTGTTTTTGTGTGTCAGCACGCAACTGGAGTTCTTAAGTAATGAAATTCATATTTCATTTCCAGCATGCTAATATCCAGACCGACTTTGCTAAAAGGGCAGTTTAAATTATTCAGGTGTTCTGTTGCGGCTTCATCAAGTCTTCATTGCTGTCACTGTGAACCCTAGCCATCAGTACTCCTTCAGACCCCAGAATAATCCGTCTCAAATGTCAGACACTTCTGGCTTGATCCGCAAATGGATTGCAAAAAAAATATCTATCCTGGATGACTTCTGGCAAGCTAGTTTCTACTTGTGTCAGTTGTCTTTTATGTTGGGAAGGGAAATGTTTCAACATTTTGCAGGCAATGCTTATCAACAGGGTTACAATGTATTAAGTTTCAAAGCAATCCTATGTAATATAATCCTATGTAATATAATCCTATGTAATATAATCCTATGTAATATAATCCTATGTAATATAATCCTATGTAATATAATCCTATGTAATATAATCCTATGTAATATAATCCTATGTAATATAATCCTATGTAATATAATCCTAAGTAATATAATCAGAGGACAATTCTAGTAATTAATCGTGACCTGTAGTCCATCAAAAATAAGTTCTCATCATTATTTCACTTGAATGCAAAATCTTTTGGTACACACAAAATGACAGGCAATTTCTGTGATTATGCTAATCCGTAAACGTCCTTATGTCAGTTTGAGTTACCTATTTAAATTTTTTTTCTGTTTAGCTAAACTATCAAAATGCATATTCTCCCTCTCATATTTAACAGAACCCTTTATTTACGGAAACTGATATGTTACCTGCCTTTGAAAATTTGGGAAGTACATTAACAAAGGGCACGGAGCAGCCTTTCGTGCAGATGGGTGCTGGGCAGCAGGAACCCTCTACTGATTTCCTGGCTGTGGGACTGGGAAGTCCGTCTGCTGTACCTTTGCTAGACTGTAGTGTCACAGCTACAGAGAAAGTGCACATTAAAAAAGCGCAAGGGTTACAATGAGGTAGGCTGGAAGATTGGCTGACCTCCCTTGCTTATGAGCGATCCGTTCAGTAGGCTGATAAAAGCAGGGAAGAGGCTGTTTCTCAATCTGGTGGTACCCATGCGTCTCAAGCTTTTGTATCTTCTTCCTGATGGGAGAGAGGATAAAAGGGAATGAAAGGGAAGAGAGAGTATAAAAGGGAATGAGGATAAAAGAGGATAAAAGGATAAAAGGAAATGGGTGTAAGTGGTCCTTGATTGTGTTGGCTGCTTTTTTAAGGTACCATCAAAATCAAGAGTCAAGAATGTTTTATTGTCATGTCCCCAAATGGAACAATGAAATTCTTACTTGCTGCAGTGAAACAGATATGTAAACATAATATTCTGTAAACACCATGATAAATTAGAAAAAAAAGTTCATTATAAATATATATTTGTGAAAAATAGTGCAAAGACAAAAACAATGCCCCATGTCTATGTAGTTTCGACCTTATTTGGAAGTTGTAGCGTTTACTAGCCTGATGGTTGTCAGGAATAAGCTGTTCCTAAACCTGGACATTACAGTTTTCAGGCTCTCATACCTTCTTCCAGAAGACTGGAATGAAATGGTGATGTGGCCAGGGTGGTGTGGGTCTCTGATGATGCTGGCTGCCTTTTTGAGTCTGCAACTCCTGTAGATCCCTTTGATGGTGGGTAGGGCAGTATCCGTGATGGATTGGCTGGTGCTCACCACTTTTGTGTGGAAGTGTAGGTGGAGTTGATGGTGTGGAGACTGGTCTATGCGAAGACTGGGCTGTGTTAATTGAGGCAAGTGAGCTTCTGGCTATTTGTTTAAAAGTTCCGCAGAAGTTGAACGACAATTGTAGATGAGGGGAAACAGGAGGGGGTTGCCTCCAGTTGCAGCGTGGCAGTTGGAAGGTCTATGAAAGCAAATTAATTGGCCAAATTAGGCACCTTGAAAAGAAACAATACCTTGCCATGTTAGCAATTGCTGGGGCAGTGAGAGCAGTTCAGGCCTGACACTCGTGTTACTTGGAGTAGATCACATCCCTTGGTGAGCCGTCAAGCAAAAATGGAGCCCCTTTTATCAGTTTATTTATGTTCACAGTTGATAAGTTCTAGCTGCGGAATTAGGCTATCCGGACCATCAAGTCTACTCTGCATTTAATCATGACTGATCTATCTTTCCCTCTCAACCCCATCCTCTTGCCTTCATCCCGTAACCCCTGACACATAATGACTTGGCATCATTTGGATATCCTTGGTGGGGTGAAGGTTGCCCTTGGAAAGTATGCATACAAAGCAAGCAGAGAAAGGTTCTTGCGCTTACGCTCGGTCCAACAAGAACTCTCACGTTCGGTCCACCAAGGGCTACTAGATCTCCTGGTTGCTGACCATTTTAACCCCCTTTCCCCTTCCCCTCCTATTATCATACTGATGTTTCAAACCTGTGCCTCCTCCATTGCCAGAGTGAGACCATATGAAAACTGGAGGAACAGGACCTCATATTCCACTTGGGTAGTTTGCAACATGATGGAATGAACATTGAATTCTACATTTTTTTATAACCTCTAACAAACCACCCCTCTCCATCTCCTCCTCCCTCCTCTCTTCCAGCTTTCTTTCCTAACCCAACCCTACAATCAGTCTGAAGAAGGATCCCAACCAAAAACCTCACCTATCCATGTTCTCCAGAGATGCTGTCTGACCCGCTGAGTTACTCCAGCACTTTGTATCATTTTTCTTATAAACCAATGTCTGCAGTTCCTTGTTTCCACAGTCACAATTTCTGTATCATTTAAAGGATGAGATTTAAACTTTGAATGAACTTTCAAGAATGAGGGACATTTAAATCCATTTGTTGTTTCTAAGTTTTAACATAACTCATTCCCTAAACCCCATTGAGTAATCTGTTTTATTTTGCATTCTGAAACATGTAGTTTCGACCTTATTTGGAAGTTGTAGCATTTACTAGCCTGATGGTTGTCAGGAATAAGCTGTTCCTGAACCTGGACATTACAGTTTTCAGGCTGCAGTTCCAAGCAGATTATTTGAATGACCGGCTGAGTTACTCTAGCACTTTGTATATATTTTTTAAAGAATCGTTCTTCCTCTATTTTATAGCTTGGAGAAGGTGTTTCTGAGAAACACAATTTACTTTGTTCAGTTGCATAGCTTGATGTGTTATTGTCACAAAATAGATAGATAGATAGATAGATAGATAGACAGACAGACAGACAGACAGACAGACAGACAGACAGACAGACAGACAGACAGACAGACAGACAGACAGACAGACAGACAGACAGACAGACAGACAGACAGACAGACACAGATAGATAGATAGATAGATAGATAGATAGATAGATAGATAGATAGATAGATAGATAGATAGATAGATAGATAGATAGATAGATAGATAGATAGATAGATAGATAGATAGATAGATAGATAGATAGATAGATAGATAGATAGATAGATAGATAGATAGATTCTTTATTAGTACAGGTGTCAGAGGTTATGGGGAGAAAGCAGGAGAATTGGGTTAGGTGGGGGGGAAAAGATCAGCCATGATTGAATGGTGGAATAGAATTGATGGGCCAAATAGCCTAATTCTACTATCCCTTTTATGACAATTTAAGAAAATCCTCAGGGACGGTCTGAGATGGACTGCCCCAGATTTTGTTTGCAAGAAGTTGCATTCCAATACTGCCCATGACTCCGAAACTGAATAGTCACGGTCAAAACCATTAGGATAAGTGTTTGAGCATGTACCCTTACAGTGCCAAAAAATGGAAGCAAAACAAAACAGAATAATATAGTTGGAAGCATATAATAGGACTTTTAGTGGAGCTTTTAGAGGACTATGAATATTAAAATAAAAGGCAAGTAACAAATTATGAGGTGACAATGGAATAACCAGGTATAATTGAGTTTGGTAATTTGATAAATGAAAATGCACCATTGATGTGTAAATGAGCGAGACATGTACGATCATTTGTGATTGTTCACTCGAATCAGAGTTGTAGTTTGAAGTACTGACATTGTATTTTTCACTGTTTTGCCTTTTCATTTAAATTCTCTGTGACTTTAAGCATTAAAATAAAATGTGTCTCGCAATATTTTCCTTGGAAAATTTAATTTGGCCCATTACTTTGAGTGATCCGAAATGATCTCGAGGTGAAATTTACAGTAGGTGCCCTGAGGAAAATTAAAGCAGTGTATCAGTGATGAATGCTGTTAATTTGCTTGGGAAAAGAAAATCCACTTTGCAAGGCAACCCTGAATACAGACTGGAGTTAATGTTTCACCAGGAGATTCTTCTTACAGAGAGTAGTTTCATTTGCATCTTTATTTACTTATTCAGAATGTCAGAACTCTGCAAATCTTGATCTTGGAAAATGTTTTCTGTAATTCAGTAAAGATTTTAGTCAAGGACAGAAGCATATTAGTCCCGTAGGATTACTTTAAATATTACCACCAACAGGCAGGACCTACACAGTGAATAGTATGGCTTTGGGGATAGTTGTAGAGCAGAAGGTTCCAGGAGTGCAGGTACATATCTCCTTGAAGGTGGCGTCACTGGTAGACAGGGTGGTCAAAAAAGTTTTTGACGCATTGGCCTTCATCAGTCAGTGTATTGAGTATAGAGGTTGGGAGGTCATGTTGCAGTTATATAAGATGTTGGTGAGGCCACCGTTAGAGTATTGGGTTCAGTTCTGGGCACCATTCTCCAGGAAAGACGTTTTCAAATTGGAAAGGGTACAGAGAAGTTTTATGAGGATGTTGCCAGGACACGAGGACCTGAGCTACAGGGAGAGGTTGAGCAGGCTGGAACTCTATTCTTTGGAGATCAGAGAGGTGATCTTATAGAGGTGTAAAAAATCATGAGAGGAATAGATCAGGTAGATACACAGAGTCTCTTTCCCAGCGTAGGGTAATTGAGAAGCAGTTGACATAGGTTTACGGTGAAGGGGGGAAAGATTTACTAGGAATTTAAGGGGTAACTTTTTCACACAAAGGGTGGTGGCTGAATGGAACGAGCTGCCAGAGGAGATAGTTGAGGCAGGGACTATTGCAATGTTTAAGAAACAATTAGACCGCTACATGGATTGGACAGGTTTAAAGGGATATGGGCCAAACACAGGCAGGTGAGACTAGTGTAAATAAGACATGTTGGTCGGTGCAGGCAAGTTGAGCCAAAGGGGGCGTTTTCACACTGTTTGACTCTATGACGATATGACTTTAAACAGTACAGTGTGTTCTGCCTTTCCAAAAGATGGGTATGTTTGGAATTAACAGCATATATATCGAATGGGAATGAAACACTAATAGATTGATCAGTTCATAAAGGCGTTGCAAAATACTGTATACATGTAATGACAAGGAACTGCAGATTGGGTTAACGTTTGATGAGCATTTGATGGTTCTGGGCCTGTACTCGTTGGACTTTAGAAGGATGAGGGGGAACCTCATTGAAACTTACTGAATGGTGAAAGGCCTAGATAGAGTGAATGTAGAGAGAACGTTTCCATAAGTGGGAGAGTCTAGGACCCAAGGCTACAGCCTCAGAATAAAAGGATGTACTCTTTAGAACGGAGATGAGGAGGAATTTATTTTGTCAGGGGTGGGGAGGGGGGGGGGGGGGGGGGAATCTGTGGAATTCATTGCCACAGAAAGCTGTGGAGACCAAGTTATTGGGTATTTTTAAAGCAGAGATTGACAGATTCTTAAATAGTAGGTTAAGGGGAGATAGGTTATGGGGAGAAGGCAAGAGAATGGGGTTGAGAGGGAGAAATAGATCAGCCATGATTGAACGGCGGAGTAGACTTGATGGGATGAATCTGCTCCTATCACATATGGACTTAATATACTTGTAACCGCATTACCCCTTCCACAACAATCCTGCAACAAACTTTACAGTTCCCAACTATGTATTTCTTTTGGGCTCACACCCGATTCTATCAAATAATCTACGTCAGGGAACCCCCTCGCCTGAGGTCATCTATTGCGGGCCATGATTTTTTCAGGCTCCCTCTTCTCTCTCACCTTTTTTCCCTGCAATCAGTCTGAAGAAGGGCACCGACCTAAAATGTCATCTATCCCTCTTCTCCAGAGATGCTGCCTGACCCGTTGAGTTACTCCAGCATTTTGTGTCTTCAAATTTTGCATATTGCACTTTAGTGCCTTGGAAAAAAATGCAATGTTAGAGTTGGATAATGCGAGATAATGTTTTTGCTTCACTCCTGTTGGTGTTATTGTTTGTTTGATTGAAATAATTAAATAAAAATAAGTTATGCAGCAGGAAATGAGTGATTGAATGTAATTGAGTTTAGAGACTACTAGACCAAGTGGACCCATTGGGCCCAAACCTCTCCTGCATTGGTGCAGCACCCTCTCCTCCCCATCCCTCCAACCCCCTCCCCTCCTCCCTTCCTCCCCCCCTCACCCTCTCCTCCCCCCCTTACCCTCTCCTTCTCCTTCCCCCCCAACCCCCCTCACCCTCCCTCCCACCTCCCCCTCCCCCTCTCCCCCTCCCTCCCTTCCCCCTCTGCCGTCCCCCCTTCCCCCTCCCCTCCTCCCCTCCTCCCCCTCCCCCCCTTCCCCTCCCCTCCTCCCCTTCCCCTCCTCCCCCTCCCCCTCCCCCTCCCCCTCTCCTCACCCCCTCCCTCCCTTCCACCTCCCCTTCCCCCCTCTCCCCTCACCCTCTCTCCCTCTCTCATCCCCCTCCCTCCCTCCCCTCTCCCCCCCCTAGGAGATAGATTTAAACTTTAAAATGTGAATAACTTAAAAAATATAACACCAATTTCAATGAAACTTCTTCCATTAGCACCAACACGGTGAGTAAGGTGGGCCTAAAATTGTTGCGTTATCGTGTACCATTTTGGCTGTAGTTCAGGAACAAACAAACAAACAAACGAGAGTTTTAGTATATAGATTAGGAAGTCATGTGTTCCTTTACTCTTTTCATGATTGTATATTAACTCCAGAAATAAAAGACTTTAAAAAGCACTTCTAAATGACCACTGACAGCATTTGAAAATTTTCCATTAATTATTTTTGTCACTTCAATTATTCTTAAAGACTACAATTTCCTCACATACAAGCATTGCTACATTATAGATGATCCACTAATGCATTTACTTTGTGTGATCTATGATTAGTGTTGAAGCCAGGCTTCACTTTTAATCTGAAATGGGAAACTACTGATCACAGCAACATGCCCACTGTGTGGGGAGAGATGCATAGTTTTTTGCCAACCAGACAGGATTGAAAGTTTAGTTTAGTTTCGTTTATTGTCACGTGTACCGAGTTGCAGTGAAAAATGTTTGTTGCGTGCTAACCAGTCAGCGAAAAGACAATACATAATGACAATCAAGCCATCCACAGTGTACAGATACTTAATAAAGGGAATAACATGAATAAGGTTTAGTGTAAGATAAAGTCCAGCAAAGTCCGATCATAGATAGATGAAGGGTCATGGCTCAGGACTGCTCTCCAGTTGGTGATTGGGTGGTTTAGTTGCCTGATCACAGCTGTGAATTTGTTATATCTGGGACATATGGCAATGAAATACTCTTGACTCTCTCTTGACTCTTGATGTTGGGTTCAGTGGGCAGAATAGAAAGTCAGAAGCCCCTGCATCTGATCTCGAGCCTGTTTCAGATTTGAAAGTTACCATGTTCTGTACGAATCGCCCCTGAGACGGCAAGCAAAATTGCAGCATTTACCATAATTCACGTAGAGTGCAGAGGTCAAAGCAGCACGAGTATAATCCAGTTCTATCACAAAGGACATCTTTAACTCCAGCTCATCTAAGGCAGTCTAACAAATCCTCTTCAGCATTTTCATGTGTTGATCCCAGATTACAAGAGCCCCAGTGTAAACATTCAAAGCAGTGGGCAAATACGTATCGTTTAATTATCTTCCAACTTAATTATTTGGATTATTATTTAAAAATACAACAGTGCTTAACAGTGTGACTGCTAACAGTGTAAAACTGGACTCCACGTTTAGCAATCAGGCCTCTTGATAATCGAGAGCTTAGTATCTGCGTCAACAGAATATTTATTAGTAAACAACAAAGCAGCCAACTAGCAAAATTAGAACTGGTGAGTCAAATTACTGATTCATTTGTCTCATTTAAAAAAAGTCTTTTCAAATGCAATTCAAAGTAAACCATGTGAGACATAATGCATCACACAGAGAGACAACACTGAAACAGGCCCTTCAGTCCATTGAGTCAGGGTCAGTCATCAAACACCCATTTAATACGATTCCTGTCCTGACCTATTTATTCTTCCCAACCATTCCCATTAACTTTACTTTTATCATATTTGCTTTAATCAGGCTGAAGAATGGTCTCGACCCGAAACGTTATCCATTCCTTCCCTCCAAAGATGCTGCCTGTCCCGCTGAGTTACTCCAGCATTTTGTGTCTATCATCGATTTAAACCACCTGCTGTTCCTTCCTACACAACTTTACTTTTACTTTACTTTAGGGTAAGGTGAGGGATCGCCAAGAAAAGGCTCCCAACCATGAATACATGTTTTCTTTTAAATTATCCTCCCTTATACTTGGTGATGCATTGGTGTGGTTGCCTAGGAGTTTCTGCCTATGTATAACAATGAGTATGTATAACCAGATAATTTAGCTTCACTGGTTGATGACATTGAGAGCAGAAGAGACTATTCCCGGTGCTTGAGTCGGAAAGTGGGCATTACTCATCTCGACCTGAAACGTCACCCATTCCTACTCTCCAGAAATGCTGCCTGTCAATCTGAGTTACTCCAGCTTTTTGTGTCTATCTTTGGTTTAAACCAGCATCTGCAGTTCCTTCTGACACATTACTAGTTACACACCAGTTTAAGACTATTAGGAATTTGGGTTGTTGACACTCAATAAATTAGACACTGGATACTCCAAGGCTCCACTAAAGCCTTGTTTCAAATTAAATGCATCTTTTAGAGTGTCATTTGTAATTGTCATGAAAATAGCGAATGTTTGAAGGTTATCTATTGAACTGGATGAAGAATCCAGCTTGCTAATACTTACAAGGTTTGTCGATGATTAAGGTCAAATTCACTTAACCGTGTCCTGTCTTGTGTACTAAAATCCCAATCTCTCATAAATGATAAAAAGCACCCTTTTTAGACGTTATATTCCTGGTGTCCTTTCCTGAATCATTGTCTTTAATCTATTCAATCCTCTGATTGTTTTAGCACATTCAAGATAACCTCCAACCAATAATCTATCCTACAAGATGGCATAATGCTGTGGTCGAGCTGCTGCCTTATAGCACCAGAGACCCAGGTTCGATCCTGATTACCGGTGCTGTCTGCATGGAATTTGTACGTTCTCCCAGTGACTTGCGTAGGTTTTCTCTGGGATCTCCGGTTTCCACCCGCACTCCAAAGAGGTTAATTGGCTTCGGTAGAAGTGTAAATGATCCCTAGTGTGTGCAGGATAATGTTAGTGTGCGGGGATCGCTGGTCGGCACGGAATCGGTGGGCTGAAGGGCCTGTTTCCGCACTGTATCTCGAAACTAAACAAAAGATATAAAATTAGGGAGTGGATGCCTTTTTCCATGGAATATTTTAAAGACAGACAAACTAATAAGATGCAATCATTTCAGCAAAGAAATTATATTTATTTCAATACTTATACACTCAAATGTATTTTAAAATGAGAGTCAGCAAAAGTACTTGGAAAGAAACAAAAAATCTACATTTTCTGTATCATTTATATACATTACAATTATTTTATTAGAAAATTAAATGTCCTCTGGGTTTCAACTTGTATTTTCTTTCTCACCTCTTTTAATATATTGATGTCAATTAATATCTTTTATTTCATCAAAATCTTAAGTATAAAATGCCATCTAACAATGGACATTGCACCTTGTTGAACTTTAAAAAATATATTGGTTATCGAATGCAAAAATATAAAGATCATTCCTATTCACTTTTTGCACAGTAATCGCCTTAAAGCAGGAGAGCAATAAGTAAGGATCCTTTATTTCACGCACAAAGAACCGCGCATATTTTCCAAATTAAAATATGATTTATTTTCATGTAGAGTAATTGGTTGGACTTCACTTATGATTGTATCAGTAAAAATGTTTGCCATTTTTTATGGCTGAGGGTTTGTTGACCACTTATGAAAGCAATTCGTTTCTCCAATAAATATCCACTGTGACATTCTGAGCTAGATAAAGAAGTCAACTGGCAGAGCACATTCAATAGCGCTTTGACAGCAGTTCTTCACAGTTGCCTCGGGTAGCTGTGAAAGTACATTGAGCCCTTTAACCCTTTCTCGAGGGGGCAATCCCCGGACTCAATTTAAACACAATGTAAACAATGCTCCCTGCCCCATGTTGTTGTGCAAGGGGAAATTTGAGGGCTGCTGTTGAAGGCAACTTTACCTCAGACTACCATTGATGACGTGGGCTCTGTCCATTTTAAACAGTAAAATTGCTTTTATAAGTTGTGCAACTGAGTCAAGAGTTCAATTTTCATCATTAGAATATCTAGCATGTGTTTGGGTTAGCTCAGCTACAGAAACTATAGTTGAGTAGCTAAGTACCCAGCAACTTGTTTTCCAATGACTCGTATAGAAGTTCCATGCAGCTTGCAGGCAGAGGAGCTTCAATGGTTCTTTATTATCACACGTACAGTGACATTCTTTGTTTGCAAACAGATCTGTAAGACTATTGTCACACATAAGTGCAATCCCCGATTAAGTACAGAATGCATAGAAACAGCCCACTGAGTCCATAGACAAGAATCGGCAGGTTTGGGCACAATTTTCAAAGTCTCAGCTGCAACTGGCCAGAAAGGCCCATTTCAGCCGTCGCCATGATCCGGATCGCCCCGCGAACCATCATCCCTCTCCTCGCCCGGCCACCTTCAGCCTGTGTGCTCCAGGCCTGCCACACGCAGCCAACATTGAGGGTGTGGAATGTAAGACCCCCAGCCAATGTAGTCAATGATGATACCCTGGTTCTTGGCTCAGTGCAAACATTTTTAGGACCAACTTGGCAATTTGACAAATTTTAGTACCTGATTTTGCAATTGTTAATCTTGTAGATTATCTTATTTTGTGTGATTTTACAAAACAATAATTGAACATATATAGCAATATATTTTTACCCATTTGTTTTCCAATGGATCATATCAGATTACAGGGAGAGGAGGTTCTTCACGCAGGGCTCAATGGTTAGTTCAATCAGGGGTTGAATAAGAGAACTAAATTACTGGCAAAATCAGTTTGAAGAACGATCCAGGTCTGAAATGTCACCTATCCATGTTCTCCAGACCCGCTGAGTTACTCCATCACTTTTGTTTAAACCAGCATCTGCAGTTCCTTGTTTTTACCTTGCTAGCTTTTTTTGTTGGAATCCAATTCAGCTACTTTCTTTCATTTTCGGTGATAGAAAGGTGAGAGTGTACTTGTCCTCGTTGTTGGACTTGAAATTTGGTCGGATTAGAAAACTACTTCCAAGGAGCATGGATTGAAGTCAGATTTGCACATCAGTGAGTTGGTTCCTAGGATTAGATAGCACGCAATCACATGTTGTGCCTCGGTGATGATTAGAAATTGATCTTGGGGCTTGGCCTACATGATTAAGGTTAAATTACTACTGACTATTATGGATCCACAGGAGGGAAAATGAGATTCATCTAGCTTTGTTGCATTGATAGGATGTGGGTTTGTTAATGGACTGTGCCCACTGCACGGATGTAACAAGATTGGGGAAAAAGTCTTGCACAAATGTGATATTTACTGAGTTAAATTGTGCTATCTTTTTACTCAACAACATTGTGAGATTCAAGATTGGGAAATCCTCACGCTGGACACTAAGGTGCCATTACTTGTCTCAGTTATCCTTTAGGAGTCAGACTTAAGCATTGTTATTCTTACTTGTCTCAGTTATCCTTTAGGAGTCAGACTTAAGCATTGTTATTCTTAGATTGGAACAACACACAGTCGCAAGATTACATGAGAGATATAATCACTCATGGAAAGAAAGGTTTGCAACAAAGCAGATTAATCATCCAAGCACAAAGTACACCGATTACTTCCCGGAACTGGTGGCCTTGATGCCTTGCTGTCTAAGTGGATGTGAAATCTGGAAAGGCTGGAGATACTTGCGGCTTAACCTACCAGCACCAATGGCTCAGCGATAGAGTTGCTGCCTTACAGTGCCAGTAGACCCGGGTTTGATCCTGACTACGGGTGCTGTCTGTATGGAGTTTGTACGTTCTCCCCGTGACCTGCCTGGGTTTTCTCCGAGATCTCCAGTTTCCTCCCACATTCCAAAGCCGTACAGGTTTGCAGGTTAATTGGCTTGGTATAAGTGTAAATTGTCCTTAGCCTGTGTAGGATAGTGTTAATGCGTGGGGATCGCTGGTTGATGCGGACTCGGTGAGCCGAAGGGTCTGTTTCCGCGCTGTATCTCTAAACTAAACTATATTAGACAAAGAAGTTGTTAATATTGCAGACGTGCGATGGATCTTTGGAGATCTCTACTGGTTTTGCTTCATCTTAAAGCTGTTCAACCTGATGCCAGGAAACCTTGTGGGTTCAGGAAGAATTCCTGAGACCTGCGGAGTTGTCTTCCCCTCCCCTTCCCCCACCACCATGGCTGTGTGTTATTCTGTCACCATCTCACCCCTGGTAGATCTGTCTCCCAGTGGAACAAGTCACTTCAGAAATGTTAATAGTGGAGTCCCGGGCATTGATGAGATGGTGTGATTCTGTGAGTGCGATTGGTTGACGACGGTGTGACTTATCTATTTACTGCTCCTCACTAATCACCCTTGAAGTGACCAGATTGCGGGGCCCATTTCAGAAGGGAGGGAAGAGTCAAACACATTTCCAAGGGTCGTGGTTCACATTTTGGCCTGACCAAGGAAGCACCGCAGATTCCCTTCCCCGAAGGACATTAACAAACCAGATGGGTTTTTAATTCAATCCAGTAGTTTTATTATCACCATTACCAGCTTTTTTATATATTCATGATAGATTTAATTAACTCGATTTAAAGTTTCCAGCTGCCATGAAGGGAAATGTACTCCAGTCTCCAGATCATTAGTCCATGCCTCTTAATAACCTCAATTCTACCTACCCCCATCAATAAAATAACTTTACATATTTATTCCTTTACAACCCCCCTTCCCCTGAAGATCTTTATATATTTTTATAGTGACTTCATGCTGAATTAAGTCCTATGCCTCCTCGCTCAGCGTCAGTACTACACCAGTGAGACGCATTCATATGTGTAGGAAGGAACTGCAAATGCTGGTTTAAATCGAAGGTAGACACACAATGCTGGGGTAACTCAGTGGGACCGGCAGTATCTCTGGAGAGGAGAAATGGGTGATGTTTTGGGTCGAGATCCTTCTTCTGACGGATACATTCATATGATTGCTCACACCAAGGAACTGCAGATGCTGGAACCTTGTGCAGAACAGTCTTCCTGCACAGTGGTGCTGCGGTAGAGTCACTGCCTTAAGTTACGCAATTTTTAAGGCAACTGCCGGCGACTGTCAAAGTTGCAGCAGATCGCCATCATTTTCTTTTACCCTACGACAATGACCACGACAATGCCAAGTCAGGTCGATACAAGTTACTTTTTTTGTGAAACTAGCACCTGCCTAAGAGATTACACCGTCTTCGGAAACATCGCAAAATTCCCACGCTTCCCTGACCGTCAAACTGTCACCTCCAATCCACCTGTCAAATGTCCTGACGGTAAATAAATTGGTTAAGTAAATTAGATAGGTATATGGATGGGAAGGGATTGGAGGGTTATGGTCTGAGAGCAGGCAGATGGGACTAGGTCGGAGAAAGTGTTCGGCATGGACTAGAAGGGCCAAACTGGCCTGTTTCCGTGCTGTAATTGTTATATGGTTATATGGTTATATGGTTAAACAAAACTATCTTCTGGTATCTTCAAATGCCTTTTCTTAATTTAATATTACGTGCTTCTAAATGCATCTGCGACAACCTAGCAAACCTGGGGACAGCATGCGACAGCGCCCGCAATAAGCTACGATACCTGGCGACAAGCCAGCTGTCGCCGATAAATTTCTAGCAGGCATATTTTTCTGCGACACGCCGAGATCAGCTACGATTCATTGAAGACGCCTCACGATCATGCCCGCGACACCCTGGCGAACGTTTGGCGACAGCCTAGTCGCCGACAGTCGCCTTAAAATCACCTAACTGGGACAGGCCCTTTACAGTGACAGTCCCAGGTTCGATCCTGACTATGGGTGCTGTCTGTATTGAGTTTGTGACTGTGTGGGTTTTCTCCGGTTTCCTCCTACATTCCAAAGATGTGCAGGGTTGTAGGTTAACTGTCTTCTGTAAAAATGGTCCCCTGTGTGCAGGATAGAACTAGTGTACAGGTGATTGCTGGTCGGACTCAGTGGGCCGAAGGGCCTGTTTCCACGTTGTTTTTCTAAACCAAACTAAAATAAATTAAACTAAACTTAAAGTGCTGGAGTAACTCAATGTGTCAGGCAGCAACTCTAGGAAACAGAGCTCGTCAGCATTTTGAATCTGAGCTCCACTTCAGAATGATCATAGCCTTTGTACACTCATTAGCCAACCAATCACCGCACCCCCCTCACCCCCAACTCACACTCATCCACCTATCACTTGCCTAGCTTTGTTCCAGACCCACCTCTTTTTCCAGATTTATCTCCCCCTCCACAGTCAGTCTGAAGAAGAACATTGTCTATCCATGTCCTCCAGAGATGCTGCCTGGCCCGCTGAGTTGCTCCAGCATGTGTTCTTCATATGATTGCCGTTCAGCCCTGTTTTACGGTGATCTCGCAACTCCAGGATCTAAAGGGGCAACGAGATTAACAATGCCTACCAGAGTTTTAAGGCAGATATTAAATGTCCTTTAAATGTGTATATTTTAATGCTAGGAGCATTGTAAGAAAGGTGGATGAGCTTAGAGCCTGGATTGACATCTGGAAGTATGATGTTGTGGCGATCAGTGAAACATGGTTGCAGGAGGGTTGCGATTGGCAATTAAATATTCCAGGATTTCATTGTTTCAGATGTGATAGAATCGGAGGGGCAAGAGGTGGGGGTGTTGCATTGCTTGTCAGGGAGGATATCACAGCAGTGCTTTGGCAGGACAGACTAGAAGGCTCGATTAAGGAGGCTGTTTGGGTGGAACTCAGAAATGAGAAAGGTTTAGCAACACTTATAGGGGTGTATTATAGACCGCCAAATAGGGAACGAGAATTGGAAGAGCAAATATGTAAGGAGATAGCAGATATTAGTAGTAAGCACAGAGTGGTGATTGTGGGTGATTTCAATTTTCCGTATATAGACTGGGAATCACATTCTGTTAAAGGGCTGGATGGTTTGGAGTTTGTAAAATGTGTGCAGGATAGTTTTTTGCAGCAATACGTAGAGGTGCCTACCAGAGAAGGGGCAGTGTTGGACCTCCTGTTAGGAAATGAGATGGGTCAGGTGACGGAGGTATGTGTTGAGGAGCACTTTGGGTCTAGTGATCATAATGCCATTAGTTTCAATATCATTATGGAGAAGGTCAAATCTGGACCAAGGGTTGAGATTTTGGATTGGAGAAAGGCTAATTTTGAGGAGATGAGAAAGGATTTAAAAGGAGTGAAATGGAAATTGTTGTTTTATGAAAAGGATATAATAGAGAAATGGAGGATATTTAAAGGTGAAATTTTGAGAGTACAGAGTCTTTATGTCCCTGTTCGGTGGAAAGGAAAGAATAATAATTTGAAAGAGCCGTGGTTTTCCAGGGAAATTGGACACTTGGTTCGGAAAAAGAGGGAGATATACAATAAATATAAGCGGCAGGGAGTAAATGAGGTTTTTGAGGAATATAAAGAATGTAAAAGGAATCTTAAAAAGGAAATTAGAAAAGCGAAAAAAAGATATGAGGCTGCTTTGGCAAGTAATGTAAAAGTAAACCCCAAGGGGTTCTACAGATATGTCAATAGCAAAAGGATAGTGAGGGATAAAATTGGTCCATTAGAGAGTCAGAGTGGACAGCTATGTGCTGAGCCGGAAGAAATGGGGGAGATATTAAACAATTTCTTTTCGTCGGTATTTACCGAGGAGAAGGATATTGAATTATGTGAGGTAAGCGAAACAAGTAGAGTAGTGATGGAAATTAGGAGGATTAAAGAAGAGGAGGTACGGACACTTTTGAAGAATATAAAAGTGGATAAGTCTCCAGGTCCTGATAGGATATTCCCTAGGACATTGAGGGAAGTTAGTGCAGAAATAGCAGGGGCTATGACGGAAATATTTCAAACGTCATTAGAAACAGGGATGGTGCCGGAAGATTGGCGCATTGCGCATGTTGTGCCTTTGTTTAAAAAAGGTTCTAAAAGTAAACCTAGCAATTATAGACCTATTAGTTTGACGTCTGTGGTGGGAAAATTAATGGAAAAGATACTTAGGGACAATATATATAATTATTTGGATAATCAAGGCCTGATTAGAAACAGTCAACATGGATTTGTGCCTGGAAGGTCATGTTTGACTAATCTTCTTGAATTTTTTGAAGAGGTTACCAGGGAAATTGATAAGGGCAAGGCTGTGGATGTTGTCTATATGGACTTCAGTAAGGCATTTGACAAGGTTCCACATGGAAGGTTGATTAAGAAGGTTAAATCGTTGGGTATTAATAGTGAGGTTGCAAGATGGATTCAACAATGGCTGAATGGGAGATACCAGAGGGTAATGGTTGACAATTGTATGTCAGGTTGGAGGCCAGTGTCTAGTGGAGTGCCCCAAGGATCTGTGTTGGGTCCACTGTTGTTTGTCATTTACATTAATGATCTGGATGATGGTGTGGCAAATTGGATTAGTAAATATGCAGATGATACTAAGATAGGTGGAGTAGTTGATAGTGAGGTAGATTTTCAAAGTCTACAGAGAGACTTGGGCCTTTTGGAAGGGTGGGTTGAAAGATGGCAGATGGAGTTTAATGCTGATAAGTGTGAGGTGCTGCATTTTGGTAGGACAAATCAAAATAGGACGTACAGGGTAAATGGTAGGGAATTGAGTAATGCAGTGGAACAGAGGGATCTGGGAATAACTGTGCTTTGTTCCCTGAAGGTGGAATCTCATGTGGATAGGGTGGTGAAGAAGGCGTTTGGTATGCTTGCCTTTATAAATCAGAGCATCGAGTATAGAAGTTGGGATGTAATGTTGAAATTGTACAGGGCATTGGTGAGGCCGAATCTGGAGTATGGTGTGCAGTTCTGGTCGCCAAATTATAGGAAGGATGTCGACAAAATGGAGAGGGTACAGAGGAGATTTACTAGAATGTTGCCTGGGTTTCAGCACTTAGGCTACAGAGAGAGGTTGAATAGGTTGGGTCTTTATTCTTTGGAGCGTAGAAGGTTGAGGGGGGACTTGATAGAGGTTTTTAAAATTTTGAGAGGGACGGACAGAGTTGACGTGGGTAGGCTTTTCCCTTTGAGAGTGGGGAAGATTCCAACAAGGGGACATAGCTTCAGAATTGAGGGACAAAGGTTTAGGGGTAACATGAGGGGGAACTTCTTTACTCAGAGGGTTGTGGCTGTATGGAATGGGCTTCCGGTGGAAGTGGTGGAGGCTGGCTCGATTTTATTATTTAAGAGTAAATTGGATAGGTATATGGATAGGAGGGGATTGGAGGGTTATGGTCTGAGTGCAGGTAGATGAGACTAGGTCAGGGAGAATGGTCGGCGTGGACTGGTAGGGCCGGACAGGCCTGTTTCCATGCTGTAGTTGTTATATGTTATATATGTTATATGCTGGCAGAGAGCAAACAGATCTCAGTATTAAACTGTTAGGTAGTCTCATGAGGAGCTTCCATTGTTGTGGCTTGTTTGTCTGATGGTGCCACAGATTCTGAAGGCTTGGCCGTCAGAAATTCATGCCGGTGTATGTTTTATTCAGTCATGTAATGGGAAGGCCAAAGGTATTGTATTTTGGATTGTGTATAAATGCTGGTGAGACCAGATCACGGTGCAAGTTAAAAAAAAAGGTGAAAGTGGGACCTGCAGCAAGCACTTTGTCATTTTATCTGCAGAGTGACTTATTTGAAATGAAAGATCTTACATGACAATGTTTCAATGAAACATGTGCCTGTCACCTGCTTGCAAATCACCTTGCCACTCAAATTGCTGCTGCCATCCATCTTGATCAAACAGTGCTTTTCTCATCGCCTTTATTTAATTGCATTCATTGAAATATAACTGAGAATGAACAGACTGAATCAGATTTATTTTTTTTAAAAAGACATTTAAGCGCATCCTTCGGCCCACCGAGTCCGCACCGACCAGCAGCGATCACCCTTACACCAGTTCTATCCTATATGCAAGGGACAAGTTTGGCACAGTGGCAGAGTGGCAGAGTTCCTGCTTTACAAAGCAATTTACATCGTTGATTAGAGACGTTTGGACAGGTACATGGGTGGGAAAGGTTGAAAGGGATGTGCAAATGGGACTAGCTTAGATGGGGCATGTTGTGTGGCATGGGTCAGTTGGGCCTGCTTCTGTTTTGTATGAATCCGACTCTATAATTTTAGCGGCACAGTGGTGCAGCAGTAGAGTTGCTGCCTTACAGTGCCAGAGACCCGGGTTTGAACCTGTCTACGGGCGCTGTCTGTATGGAGTTTGTACGTTCTCCCTGTGGCCACGTGGGTTTTCCCCGGGTGCTCCGGTTTCCTCCCACACTTCAAAGACGTATAGGTTTGTAGGCTAATTGGCTTCGGCAAAATTGAAAATTGTAAATTATCCCTCGTGTGTAGGATGGTGCTAGTTTGCAGGGCGATTGCTGGTCGTCGCGGACTCGAGGGGCCGCTGGGTGCGCTCAAATGCCTGGGGCTCCTTCCATCCCTTGGATGTTTTATTGAAGTTTGGACACTTTCACTTAATGTGTGTGAAATCCTTCGTCAAGAAATGGTCTTCTAGATGGGGTAATGGAGAGATAATTTATGGAATCATTCAGGGGGCATTTATTTGTGGGGACAATGGTTGAGATTATGGGGAAGCTCCAATGTCATGACGATCGACACTGACCGACTTCATTCCATGGAATTTACAGCTACCAAGGGATTAGCAAGCACATTTTCACACAGAAATCTCAAAGCTACTGTCATTGTTTCAATGCTTCTCTGCAAACTGGTATCTTCTCCAACAGAATCAAGAGAAATAGCTTGAACTGATGTGCATTTCAGATCTAGTCCCACTATTAAATGTACTGTACAACTCACGCCTAGTTAACTACGATTTAAGTGAGCCTTCAATGGCACACTGTTTCACAGTCACTGATTAGCAGACTGTGTCCACAAAGATCAATGTTTATGAATATCTTGCAATAGGAAATTTTACTTTAAACTGCTTATGATATTTTAAGAGAGACACAAGGGTCTGCAGATGCTCGAATCTTGCCAAAGCACAAAGTGCTGGAGGAACTTAGTGGGGCAGGCAGCATCTGAGGAGGGAATGCACAGGTGACATATCAGGGTGTGAACAAGTGTCCTAACCCAAAGTGTCACTGCTCCTTTTCCTCCTCATATACTGCCTGGCCCATTGGGTTCCAACAGCACTTTGTGTTTTGCTTATTCACTTTTAACTTCTAAAAGGATGGCATATTATCTTTATTCAGCTCTTCTGTAATGTTTATGTCAATTAAATAATGTTCTTCTTTGCTTCCTGCCCATGTGAATATCTTGATACAATTTGACTGCTCAGCCAGCTTCAAGACATCATGACTGCCAGAATTTCTTAAACTGGCGTGTCAGGTATTGGAAAAGAGGAAGTTCTTGCCATAGGTGAGAAGACACAAGAGATTGCCGGGGCGATGTTAATTTTTCAATGTCTTTGTTTTGCAATCGACTTTCAATTTCTGGGACAATAGATTTCAATGCAAAGTGAACCCAATGAGTTCAACATTTCTCTCTGTCTTCCTTTTCCTCTGGTACATGCACCATTCTGATTTATAATCTATTATCTTGGAAAGATATCATGGAAAGTTTGGAATGCTGCAAGGTTAGGTTACATGAAGTCTTGAGACTTAGCATTGTGCGCGGAGTAAGTCAATGGGTCAGGCAGCATCTGTAGAGGGAATTGATAGACAGTGTTTCAGATGTGGTCTATCCATTTCCTCCACAGATGCAGCCTGACCCACTGAGTTACTCCAGTACCAGTGCTTCTACACAGATTCTATGTTATGCAACTTTCTCATCAACTGCCCACACACCAGGGGCAATTTACAGAAGCCAATTAACCTACAACCTCGCACATCGTTTTGGTGTTGGGGGAAACCAAAGCTCCTGGAGGACCATGTGATGACTGGGAGAACCTGTAAATGCGACACAGACAGCACCCAAGGACAGGATTGAAGCCAGGTCTCTGGTGCTGAGAGGCAATTTTGATCTAGCCCCTAGTGCAATGCTAAGGAATCTTACATATTCAATGCTGTTGAGTTCAGATTATCTGTGTCTTCCGATGTGATGGATCCTGTGGCTGAACTCAAAGTGGATGAAAGTGTTTTCAATGAACCATTAAATACAGATAATTGCTCCTTCATTTTCTTGCTGTTTGCAGAAATGTGCTTAAGTAAAATAGCTAAAGTAGACATAAAGTGCTGGAGTAACTCAGCGAATCAGGCAGCATCTCTGGAGGAATAGGATAGGTGACGTTTTGGGATAGGATACTTCTTCATACTCGAAACATCACCTATCCCTTTTCTCCAGAGATACTGCCTGGCCAGCTTACTTACGCCAGCACTTAGTGTCTATCTTTGTTATAAACCAACATCTACAGTTCTTTGTTTCTACATTGGTAAAATAGCTTCCTAATGTGATTGCTTAATTAATATTCACAACACATCTTCAAGAGAGTCAACAATGTTTTATTGTCATACGTCCCAGATAGAACAATGAAATTCTTACTTGCTGCAGCACAACAGAATATGTAAACATGGTACACTGTAAAGAATATAATAAATGAGAGGAAAAGAGTCCAGTGTGTGTGTATATATATATATGTGTGTGTGTGTGTGTGTGTGTGTGTATATATATATATATATAGTATAAGAAAATAACTGCAGATGCTGGTACACGAAACGTCACCCATTCCTTCTCTCCCGAGATGCTGCCTGACCTGCTGAGTTACTCCAGCATTTTGTGAATAAATCGATTTGTACCAGCATCTGCAGTTATTTTCTTATACTACTGGTTGCTCCACTGCGATTTCTCTTCGAGGTATGTCCACTTTGAAGAAGTTCTCCTCCTCTCTTCGACGAGAGTTTAGCAACATGCTCTCTCGCTGCTCCCCCTCTGTGATTTCTCCTGCCCTCCTACTCTACGACCACATCTTGACCCAGACTCGCTACCACAGCCACATCTGCTTCCTTGGGACTTGCCTGCGCCTCCATCTTCTGCCTCGTGGTTTCCAGCTCCGTTTCCAGACCTCCCAATTCGGACCCAACCTGGACTACCGTCTCCAACAGACCATCTGCCACTTCTCTGAACAGTTTTCTTTCCGTGCCCTGCGTTGTACCCTGGCCGGGATGCGCAGGCACCAGCAGGCCCTCTCTCTGACTCTCCCACAGCTCCGGGCCTCACTAACCCACACCTGCAATGGCCAGTGCCATAGTGAGGCCCGCCGGAAATTGGAGGAGCAGCACCTCATATTTCGCCTGGGCAGTTTGCAGCCCGGTGGTATGAACGTCGACTTCTCCAACTTCAGATAGCTCCTCTGTCCCTCCCTTCCCTTCCTCCTTCCCAGATCTCCCTCTATCTTCCTGTCTCCACCTATATCCTTCCTTTGTCCCACCCCCGAAATCAGTCTGAAGAAGGGTCTCGACCCGAAACGTCACCCATTCCTTCTCTCCCGAGATGCTGCCTGACCTGCTGAGTTACTCCAGCATTTTGTGAATAAATATATATATATATATATATATATATATACTGTGTATAAATATATATATATATATATATATATATATATACACATACACACACACAAAAAACAAACAATAGTAGTGCAATAATAATAATAGTCTATTGTAGTTCAGAGTTTATCTGATGGCTGTGGGGAAGAAGCTGTTCCTGAACCTGGACGTTACCATTTTCAGGATCCTGTTCCTTAATCCCGATGGCAGTGGTGAAATGAGCATGTGGACAGGGTGGTGTGGGTCTCTGATGATGCTGGCTGCCTTTTTGAGGCAGCGACTCCGATAAATCCCTTCGATGGTGGGGAGGTCTGAGCAATTAATGGACTGGGCAGTGTTCACAACTTTTTGCAGTCTTTTTTGCTCTTTGGCATTCAAGTTGCCGAACCAGGCCATGATTCAACCAGTGAATATGCTCTACTGTACACCTGTAGAAGTTCAAGAGAATCCTCTCTGACATGCTAAATCTCTGTAATCCTTTCAGGAAGTAGAGGCGTTGATGTGCTTTATTTATAATTACATCAGTGTGCTGGGTCCAGGAAAGATCTTTGGAAATATGCACACCCAGGAATTTGAAGTTTTTGACTCTCTCCACCATCGTCGGTTGATATACTGTAAACAGGATTGTGGGTCCTCGTCCTTCCTCTTCCAAAGTCCACAATCAGTTCATTAGTTTTACTGATATTGAGAGCCAGGTTGTTGTGCTGGCACCATTTGGTCAATCGGTCGATCTCACATCTACGCTCTGATTCATCACCATCTGTAATTCGTCCAACAACGATGGTGTCGTCGGCAAACTTGAAGATGGAGTTCGCACTGTGTCCGACTACACAGTCATGAGTATAGAGTGAGTAGAGCAATGGCTGAGCACACAGCCTTGAGGTGCTCCAGTACTGATTGTTAATGAGGAAGAAGTGTTTCTGCCAATTCGAACATCTTGATTCAAGAAACATTGCTGGGAAAGTGAAGGATCTGCAATTCAATGACACCTTACCTGTATTTTACAATGTTTTATCCTTAATGCTGCCTTTGCCTTCAGATTAAACGACAGTTAATTGAACATTGGCTTGCTGTTTAATTTTGTTGATTGAGCTTTACAGCACAGTATTGTAAATAGTAAACTGCAATCTCGAACAGCCATGCATTTATTAATATCAGATCCACTTGAAGGATGAACAAAAGACCCGGATTTAAACAGCATTGTTCACAGCCTCAGAACTTCACATAACACTTCTATTGAACAAAATAAGTGTTATTAATTTAAATATATCTCTTTATCCTAGATTTAATATGGCTTGGAGGAATATTGTACTAGTGTGTTTAGTTGGTCAACTGAAATAATCAATAATCATTTCTATTATTTGGTTGTAATAATGCACTTAATTGATTATAGTTGTATGAAGTTGCAAGAATAACAACGTTATTAACGTCAAGCTAAGTTTAATGAGCACGAGGATGCAAGGTTACAGTCCAAGCGGCAGCTCGCGGACAAGATGGCTCCCCCGGGTAGCACGCATGCGCCAGGTAACGTCTTGCAGGAACGGCAAATGTTAAAACCCGACATGGACTGTGAATACAGTGTCTGATCTACATTCCCTTTCCTTAGCTCGTGTTCCCTCTCAAACTAAATATCATGCGAAGTGGTAAATATATCAGGCCGTATACAAAGTGCAGTCACTGCTAAAATAAGCATACAAGGTAGGAATAACAACAAGTTATTAACTTCAAGCTTAGTTTAATAAACACGAGGATGCAAGGTTACAGTCCAAGCGGCAGCTCGCGAACAAAATGACTCCCCTGGGTAGCACGCATGCGCCAGATAACTTCTTGCAGGAACGGCAAATGTTAAAACCCAACATGGACTTTGAATACAGTGACTGATCTACAATAGTAAAATAAAACAATATAAAAATATATCTTTTTGCAATGTACCCATTTAATTCAATGTATCATTTTTAATGCAAATGTATTACAAGGGTCTGAAGAAGGGTCTCAACCCAAAAGTCACCCATTTCTGCTCTCCAGAGATGCTGCCTGTCCTGCTGAGTTACTCCAGCATTTTGTGTCTATTATTATTTTTAATCACCTGAAAAAGGTCCTGACCCAATACGTCACCTATCCATGTTTTCCAGAGATGCTGCCTGACCCACTGAATCCAGAAATTTGTGTCATTTTTTGTAAACCATCTTCTGCAGTTCCTTGTTTCTGTTTAATTTTTATTAAACTTGTCAGAAAGCATAAAGAACAGTCAACATTTCTGACATTGAATTAGCAAGCTGTAGATGCCTTCCTTATGTTACAGAAAGATTTGAGAGACCTTCAAAAAAAGGAAGATAAAATTGTTCTGGCGTGTAGGAATAACGATATCACATGGGTTCAAAATGACTATTTCTGGTTTTGCTGCACTTTCCTCTCTCTGTAATTGCTTGAATCCCATTTTAATGAAAAGGCACAAAATTTCATTCTTAAATTATTCTGTCCTCGTGGTAAAAGCAGAAAGTTCGAATCAGCAGAGTTCTCTGATGAATGCAAAGATTGCAATATATGTGCAGATTATGTGACATGGGTTTCAGATGAATAGTGTTGCTGAGACATTAATAGAAAATGGCCTGCTTCTGTAGGATGTCTCAGTGGTGCATTGCTGTGCCTGCAATTTCCTTTGAAGGTACTAGGTCATAAAGCTATGTAAAGTGTCACCGTAAGTGTAGATTACTTACGGTCCGGTCTACAAAAAAAATGATAATACTGTGCAACCCAACTGAGTAATCGATGAATGTGACAATTCCAGGTATGGGGAAAAAAATTTGATGGACGAGGTTAATATTAGCATGGCCTAAAAAGAATCGGACGGCAGAGCGGAGGGACAAATAACTGGGTTAAAATGGTAATGATTCTGGAAAAGTAATTATTTACAGCCATTTTATCCCTCTCGCATTTTTCTATGGGCAAGATAGCAAGCAGTACATTGCAGACTCTAATATAGATCTGGCGAAAGCAAACTGGTGAAATCCTGTCAGGAAATAGCAAATGTCAGCACAGCATACAATTTTCACTGGGTTTACTTTAATGAATGTCCAGACTGGCAAATCAAGGCCGCTTTTAAGCCTGATGGATTGGTGTTCTCAATTATAAAGATTAAGTGTAAGCTGAAGCAGGTTCTTTGCTCCACTAAAGCTGCAGCCAAATGGCCTCTCAGTTCTTAAGTGCAGTGTAAATGGGGACACTATAATTTGGTGCATCTTTAAAATTTTCTGGGAAGCTACAGTGATTTCCAATGAATTCTTAAATGACAATGTAAATATTCATCAGGATCTAGAATGTTGCACAATATTTTATTATTCACACATTTTTACATATAGACAATGGCTAAAGTTCCCAAAAGGCTACCACTTGGGAATACAGCCCAACGATATGAACATTGAATTCCCCCCATTTTAGGTAACCTCAAGCAAACCCCACTCTACCGCCCCCTCTCCTTTCTCCCGCATACCCTCCCTTTCTACCCCCCCCTTTACCTCCCTTTCCCTATGCTCCACCTGGGCTCCCACTTATTTATTCCCTCCGTCGCCCCGTTCCCCTCTTCCTACATCCCTTCCTTTTTCTTCACAATTTGCAGCCATCAGTCTGTCTCACACCTTCTGCTTTTATCTCTGGCCTTTGTTCCAAGCATCTGCCTATCAATATCCCCCCTCGCCTGTGTCCATGTATCACCTGCCACACTCTGTCCTGCCTCTCCTCCCTCCCAGCTCCCTCCCCTCATCCCCCACAATCAGTCTGAGGAACGGTACTGCTTTGAAACATCACCTATCCATGTTTCCATGCTGTACCTTTCAATCAATCAATTAAAAAAAAATAATTGCACCCTCCGAACCCATGCTAAATTAGAAAATGCACTTCATTATTAATTGTCATTCATTTAGACGTATCTGGAAGTGTCACAAAAAGGATAAATTAAAATCCTTTACATTTTGTTTTCTCTAATTGGGCAGTAAATTGTCAACTGCCACTTGATCACACTAATAAATAAAGGATGGTCCTCTTTGGTGGTAGTAACAACAGATTGAATTGTTATCCTGAGTGTGTTTGTGCCCCAAGCTGGGGAAATACATTGGAAATTTGATTTTTCTTCAAAGTCCTTCAGTGCGACCTTAGTGTCTACCATCTTATTTATTTCATTTACAGCTTGTGATGTGTCTTTAACTTCTTGCATATGTCATAAGTATAATTTTTACCAATGTTAATTATGCAATATTGAACCCAATCATTGCTACAGTGTATTACTTACAAAAATCAGTAATTTTACTGAAATCGACACATTTCTCCAATTAGATTTTTAAAAATTAAGGACTGAAGTGATCTCTGCCCAATTTCTGAATTTTGCACCTGAACACATTGATATTGCTTTAAATAATCAAATAACATTTTTAAAAGTCAGTAAAACTGTTTCCCATTTCTCTGCTCTATGAATTTCCCTTATATGATGAATTAGAAAAGGGTTAGTTCAATTGACTTTTCTTGAATCGACTTTCAAATATGTCATATGCAGACATTTAGCCATCCAATGTTAGGCTTCCAAGTGCTCAATGTAGTTCTTCTCATTTTCTTCATCATATTTCTGCACACATTAACATAGATTTTAAAGGATTTATTTTTAAACTATCAAAGTGTCATTTGAAAATACTTTATTATAAGTGCATGAAACAAGTGTTTAATTAGATAAGACAATGCCATCTTCATGGCAAGGATTTCAGATTTTTACCTTTATTTATGTTTCCATTTTGGACAAGTTCGAAAACTTTTCCAGCAAGTGAAATTTATTCTGATTGCTTTGTGTCCTATTATTTATTCCAAGGTCTGGTATAATGCTGACTTGATTCCAAATTGTGATTACCTCTAGACTTAATGCCCATGAATCTGTCTTGGCAGTGTGATAACTTCAAGGCCATCTTCCAGCATTAAGCCTGCATCCTAGAAGGCTTTCTTCCAATGGATCAGTTGATTTCACCTTGGCCCCTTGTTTCCATTTCACTTAAATTATTGAGTTCCAACTCTTTTTACTTAAATTATTTAGTTCCAACTTTCAATTGCAGCTCATGGTTTTAGTGCCAAAAAAATGCACAGCGAGTTAACTTGCTGTTTCTCCTCCAACAAAGATCCCCTAATAATAAACGGTGGCACAACGGTCGAGCTACTGTCTCACAGAGTCAGAGACCGGGGTTTTATCCTGACCTCGGGTGCCGTCTGTGCTGAGTTTGTTTGTTCTCCCAGTGACTGTGTTAGTTTTCTCTGGGAGCTCCGATTTCCTCCCACAGGTATGGATGTTAATTGGCTTCTGTAACTTGCCCCTGGCATGGAGGATACAAAAGTGAGAGAATATGGAACTAGTGCACAGCGGATCGATGTACCAAGGGGGTGGGGGTTAAAGGGCCTGTTTCCACACTGTATCTCCACAAAAATTGTAAAAATAAGTACTAACTGGAAATTAGTGACTTCAAAGGAAAAAAATACACTAATTATGAACATGCATGAATCGTGAATTACATGATATTGTTAACATTATTAGTCTGAAAACCTTTTCATGAAGATGCCATTGTTTTATCCAATGAAATATTTGTTTCATACACTTATAATATAATCTTCAAATGATACTTTTATGGTTTGAAAATCTCTGTCAATGTGTTCACCAAGACTTTTTTTATTTGTTCATCTGTCTGCTGGGATTCATCATTTTTTTCCGATTCAAGAATATTTCAGAGTTAGCTTTTTCTCCTCATTTAAACTGAGTGCTCGTATTTGACAGTAAGCTGAAATGTGATCCCACATCCTCTCTCCGTCCAATATAACAACATTTGTCATTAACTTGCACTATATACCTTTCTTCCATTGTATTTTCTTCCCTTTAGCTTTCCATTCCTACTTTCATTGTTTCCTTTAGTGCAATTAGCTTATAAATCTTCCTGAAAATATTTTTTTGCGAATCCTTTTCAATAGGTTCATTCTCTGTGTATGTTTAACCTCCAAATTCATTCATAAAGGTTACAGGGTTTCATCCCAAAATGGTAAACTGATGAAATACAAAGTCACCACTTTAATTTCTTTAGTTTAGAGATACAGCATGGAAATAGGCCATTTGGTCCACTGACACCATGCTGAGATTTACCAGGATGTTACCAGGACTCGAGGGACTGAGCTATAGGGAGAGGTTGTGCAGGCTGGGGATTTATTCTTTGGAGCACAGGAGGATGAGGGGTGATCTAAAAGAAATGTAGTAAACCTTGAGAGGAATAGGTCGAGTAAACACCGAGCCTTTTGCCCAGAGCAGGGAAATTGAGAACCAGGCGACATAGGTTTAAGGTGAGGGGGGAAAGATTTAATGAGAACCTGAGGGATAACTTTTTTACACAAAGGGTGTGGGTGTATGGAACAAACTGTCGGAGAAGGCAGTTGAGGCAGGGACTACCTCAACGTTTAAGAAACATTGAGACAAGTACCTGGATAGGATAGGTTTAGAGGGATATTGGCCAAAAGCAGGCAGATGAGACTGGTATAGATGGGGCATGTTGGATCGGCATGGGAAAAATGGACTAAAGGGCCTGTTTCCACACTGTAGAACTCTATGACTCTACTCCAAGGAATCATGGCTAGAAAATAAGCTATAAATGAACTCTGAGTTGCTTAGAAATTTCTTTTCTCAGATGGTAGTGCATCTCCGCTATTCTCTGTCCCAAGGATGGTGGAAAACAGATCATTACATATATTTAAGGTAAAAATAAATAAATATTTGGAAGATTGAGGAATTGAGAGTTATGGAAAACTAGTACAGAAGAGGACTAGTTTGTGTGATCGTATCGAATGGTTGGTTAGGATTGAGAGGATGGTAGCCGACTTCTGTTCCTAATTTCTTGTGCTCTCGTGCCCAGAGCACCATTAAAAGTGCTGCTTGTTGAATGATCAACAAAAACAAAACACACATTCAGCTAACAGCATCTTTGTGGAGATAATATATATATTTTCCCTGCTGCCTAGTCTGCTGTGTATTTAAAGCATTTACATTTTTGAATTTGGTTTTCTGGCGATCATTATCCTTTGCTTTGCGGTTGAATAATGTTCATGTCCAACATGGTTCTTGTTGTGAGTGCGAAAAGACCTGGCATCAGCTTATTCATGATTAACAAACTGGCTATACTTTGTAAAAACAAATGGGGAGAACATGGGTAAAATTGGTAGGTTATGATGCAGAGCCATGTCAGATTGATATGTGTCGGAAGGAACTGCAGATGCTGGATTACACTAAAGATAGACACGGAATACTGGAGTAACTCAGCGGGACTGGCAGCATCTCTGGAGAGAAGGAATGAGAGATGTTTTGGGTCGAGACACTTCCTCAGACTCAATGGGTGACCATTCGGGTCGAAATCCTTCTTCATAAATTGATATGATTGAATCCAGCCTGTTGCTTGTCTCCTTCTGATGTGTTAATCCTTGATGGAATCATGTATTTCTAAATGTGCCTTTCAGATGCTATTGATTTTTGATATTAGGGCCAACCTTTTCTCACAGAGGATGATGGCTATATGGAATGAGTTGCCAGAGAAGGTGGTTGAGGCAGGTACTATAGTAGTATTTAAATCACAATTGGACAGGTACATGGTTAGGAAAGGTTTGGGTCAAATGTAGACTTATGGGGAAATGTATAACAAGGATCTGCAAATGCTGGTTTACAAATAAAGACACAAAGTGCCAGAGAACATGGATAGGTGATGTTTTGGGACGGGACCTTCTTCAGACTGATTATAAGGGGTGGGTGGGAAGAAAGCTGGAATAGAGTAAGGGCAGGACAAAGCATGGCTGGTAATAGGTGTTTCGGATCGAGACGTTTTGGGTCGAGACCACTTCTTGGTCTCGAACCGAAACGTCCCCCATTCCTTCTCTCCAGAGATGAGGCCTGTCCCTCTGAGTTACTCCAGCTTTTTGTGTTCTCCACCATACTATAGTTTGTTTTTAGTTTTTAGTTTTAGAGATACAGCGCGGAAACAGGTCCTTCGCCCACCGTGTCCACGCCGGCCAGCGATCCCTGCACATTAACACTATCCTACACACTCGGGACAATTTTTTACATTTACCAAGCCAATTAACCTACAAACCTGCACATCTTCGGAGTGTGGGAGGAAACCGAAGATCTCCGAGAAAGCCCACATCGTCACAGGGAGAGCATACAAACTCCGTACAGACAGCACCCGTAATCGGGATCAAACCCGGGTCTCCGGTGCTGTAAGCACTGTAAGGCTGCAACTCTACTGCTGCACCACCTTGTTGGAAGAGCAGTGGCTTTATGCATCAGCAGTGACCTTTCCAGTGCTAGGTAGGTAGTGCCGACAGAGGAACTACACGCTGTTTGAATAATGCTGATGATGGAATCATTGCATAAAAAATGATATACAAATGATTTTTTTTCAAGTGATCCCCAAAGTAATTGCTTTTATGACTGATGTTAATTGAGAATTTAAAAGCAGAGTCTGATTCTGAATTACAATAGAAATGGATTACCATGATCTCACAGATAAATATGAATTGTCTTTGAAGGGATCATTTATTTTAGTGGTCATTAAAAATTCTGGAAATATTGGACTTTAAGTTTGAAGTTTTCTCCCTGAAACCCTTTCGTTGACAGTAGAGACGGAAAGCAATGTCAAATTGACTTGAATTTCAGCTGAAGCCTTTGGAAATTGGTCTCTGAAATGACTTGGAAAGAATGATCTATGTCCACAAATTAGATTGTGAAGTGACATTGAACTATTCAATTTCTATGAAAAATGGTGTAAAGGAAAATTGGGAACAGAATAGCGATGTGCATGAAATCTGCGGTTATCAGTCAGTATCAACCATCACTCTTCCCCACTTCTCAAACCTCAATCACTTATGTCCTAATTGAACTCCAACACCCCAGGCTGATTCGGCCACCACTATCCTCACCCTTTCTTGCTGGGAAGCCTCACACTCATCACTCAGTGTAATCTACTCTTCTTACACTTGGACTTTGGTACGATTGTGCTAGCGTATAATAAGATATTACTGAATGCAAAAACAAACCCTCACTATATCTAGGTACATGTGATGATAAAGTACCATTGTACTTTACAACATACTTTACAAGTGCAATGTAGCCTATTCCCTCCTGGTTTCCTTTTTGCACTTTGCAATGGAAATGTAAGTCCCTTTCAGCAGCACACACTGTCATAAGTCTTGTGTGCAACATAATTTTGCAATGGCGGAAACCATTCACTAAAGGAAATATTGGTGTGGTGTGGCGCGTCTTAACAGTTTAATGCATGTAAGTTTCTCAGCACCACTTCCTAAATCCATTAAATTATTTAGTTATTTGGGCGGCACAGTGGCGCTGCAGGAGTGTTGATACCTTACAGTGCCAGAGGCCTGGGTTCAATCCTGACTACGAGTGATGTCTATACGGAGTTTGCGCGTTTTCCCTGTGACCTGCGTGGGCTTCCTCCGGCTGCTCCGGTTTCCTCCCACACACCAAAGTTATACAGGTTTGTAGGTGAAATGGCTTCTGTAAATTGTAAAATTGTCCTTAGTGTGTGGGATAGTGCTCGTGTACAGGGTGGTGAGGACTCGGTAGGCCACAAGGCCTATTTCCTGGCTGCATCTCTAAAGTGTAAAGTGTAAAGTAAAGTCCATCACTCATTGAAACTGATGCATTGTTTCTCAGAAATATCATTTTAGTTTTCACTTTTGGTATGGCATATACTGTAAATGGCCAGCAACAGTGAAATAGCAGACGATAAACAACACCATCTGGCCAGTGGTGAGATTGCTAAAGTTAAATAAGTTACTTGTCAGAGAACTTGTCAGTAAAACAACGATCAGTTTGTTCTTGCCAAGCTGCAGTTCCCATTTGATATTGGGGACGCCATCTACTTCTGGTGGATATCATTTTGCATCACAGACTCTTGTATCATCAGCAATTTTCGACCCTCTCCAAGGCCTCCTTTCTGGTGTCAATGAAGATAGCAGAAAATGTTGCAAATTAGGCTGGCACCAAAGTAATTGCCCGGGTCAGAGGCACATTTACTGTATCAGATGAACCCACAAATGAAGAGAACATCAGTCATTATTTTTTAAAGGAGTGCTGTCCATGCTTTAAACTTCCTGGGCTTAGAGGGGAAACTATTGTTGTGAGAATATGAAGAAAACTTCTAAGGGCCTTGGATAGGACAGGTTTAGTGGGATATGGGCCAAATGCAGGCAGGGGGAACTAGTGTAGATAGGGCATGTTGGACAATGTGGGCAAGTTGGGCAGAAGGGCCTGTTTCTACGCTGTGTTACTCTATGACAATGAATCTATGACTCTATGAGTTGTATTTATTCACATAGCCCGTCCACTGGAAAATAAAAATTGCAAGACTATGGGGCAATTGTTTGAAGGAGTGAAATAGCCTTTACTTGCACTCTGTGATTCTATGAGGTATTTTTTTCAGTTTAGTGACATCTTCCCAATGCACAATTTAAAAATTATTAGTTATTAGTTTTAGAGATACAGCATGGAAACAGACCCTTCGGCCCACCGTGTCCGCTCTGACCAACGGTTACCCATACACTAGTTCTATCCCACACGCTTGGGGACAATTTACAGACCCACTTAACCTACAAACCTGCATGCCTTTGGGATGTGGGAAGAAACTGGAGCACCCGGAGAAAACCCACGTGGTCGCAGGGAAAACATACAAATTCCATACAGACAGTACCCGTGGTCAGGATCGAGCCAGGGTTTCTGACACTGTAAGGCAGCGACTCTACTGCTGTGCCGTTGTGACGCTCACAGTTTACTTAATGAATACCATATTTTAGAATTTTAGAATCTCACTGCATCAACACGAATATCATTTTTAGTGCACGCGACCAAAGATGAATTTTGCCCCCCACAGTTTTTAGACTCTCCCCAATTAGATCACTCAGTGTAATCTACTCTTTTTATGCTCTTGTACTTGGGTACAATCGTGCTTATGTATAAGATATTACTGAATTGTATGCAAAAGAAAATCACTAATTCTAGATACATGTGATGATAACGTACCATTGATTCATTGAGTTAGCCACAAGTGAGGAAATAATGCCAAAGCATCCTTGTTTAAACTTTGTAGACAGACACGAAATGTTGAAGTAACTCAGCGGGACTGGCAGCATATCTGGCGAGAAGAAATGGGTGGTGTTTTGGGTCGCGACCCTTCATGGAATCAAACAAATAAGAGTAAAAGAAATACAAGTAGATATTAGAACTGAATAGCACATTTGAGGTTTTCAAGACACAGAATACAACACCTCAGAGGCAAAAAATTGGATCCGCTCAAGCAAAGGGATGCACTTTTGAATACATTTATTATCGGGGAAATTTTGAGCATTACTACCTTTGGTAGATCAAACAGAAGTAATAATTATCATAGCAAAGTCGTTTCCTTTAGGCTCAGACTAAATTAGGATGAAATTATAAACACTTCCTCAAAAGTAATTGAAATCTCCATTAAGTTCTTTCACTGCAATAATTTCAAACTAATAGTAAAAGATACGAGGCAAAAGGGGAAATTAATGTTAATGATGCTCGCTCCCACCATTCAAGTTGTTATGCATTTACATATTAATGGAATACATGCTGTTACTAATTCAAAAGCCAATGCAACATAATGGAAATATTGTAATTGTGCACTGTTGAACAGCCGGTGGTTTGTAGACTTGAACTACACTTAAAAATGAATTGTAAAATGCATAAACAGAATTGGTTGGAAATTCACATTTCCATTAGTGATAAAGGGTTTATGGTTTGGGTTGTACAGGGGTCCTGCTTAAACAAAGCTATACTGAAAAGACTTTAAGATTGATTTTTCTCCGACAAGCTCTCACAATTGTGCCAAAGAAAAGGAGATAAAGTGTGTAGGAAGGAACTGCAGATGCTGGCTTAAACCGAAAATAGACAAAAAAAAGCAGGAGTAACTCAGCGGGTTATGCAGCATCTCTGGAGAGAAGGAATAGGTGACGTTTCGGGTTGAGACCCTTTAAGATGCGTCACCTATTCCTTTTCTCCAGAGATGCTGTCTGCCCCGTTGAGTTGCTCCAGCTTTTTGTGTCAAAAGCAGATAAAGGTTTGGAATACCAGTTTTGTGAAGATGGTACTCAACAAATTAGCTAGCCATTGTCCACTGTGCCTGATTTTCTGTTGAGTTATTGAATAATTAGCAAAATGGTCCAGAAATTAGTGACAGGAACCTACGACCCAACAGTATGAACAACAACATATTCCTCTTGGCTCGCCAACAATCCAACGGTGTGAACATTGTATTCTCCAATTTCAAGTAATAACCCCTGATCTCCACTCCAGTGCGCACAAATCTCTTCATCATTTACCACCATTCCAGTTGCCCTGCTTCTTTTCCCACCCCATATGCTCTTCTCCCACGTCACCCATCCCTGAGTCCCCCATTTCCCTTTTACCCCCCCCCCTCCTTTTTGCCTTCCCGCTGTACACTTCCACTTATTTAGCTCCTTCCAGCATTACATTTCACTGCCTCTTCTTTCCTTATCTGACACCCTTTTCACAGCTTTTGTCACTAACTCCACCCATTTGCAACTCACCCCTGCCCCTCCTCTCACCTCTATCCACCCATCCCTTGACCCCCCCTACACCATTCTCTTCCAACTCTCTCGCCTCCTCCTCCATCTGTCTGTCTCGCCTCCTCCTCCATCTGTCTGTCTCGCATCCTCCTCCATCTCTGACTTGAAAGGTTATCTGTCCATTCTCTTCACAGAGGCCAGCTTGAGTTCCTGTGATTTCATTAAACCAGGTTTCTTTGCTCATGCAACGTGCATTCCCCTATTTAACCCTTGATACATTTCTTCCCATTCTGCCATGAAATTAGAGGTTTTACATCCGTATATTCTCTGACTGCACCAACCTCCATTAAAACCTGTTTTGCTGCCTGGCCCGCTGAGTTACTCCAGCATTTTGTGTCTACGGTTTAAACCGGCAGCTGCAGTTCCTTCCTCTACACTTTAAGTTAGATATCCTCCCACTGATCTGACAAACTTCAAGTCGTCTGTGCAGAACAGTGTAACTTAATCCTGGCTGAGCTCTTGGAATCACATTCTGAAGATGTTTTAAGGCCGCTGTCTGGCAGATGGTTCAATAACATGATAATGCTGAAGCTGAAAGAGAAAACAACAAGAAATTCCAATGCAAAATCCTTATTTTATCCTCTTTTTATTGAAGAAAGATCCATCAATTTTGAGCTGGTTTTACGTGCATGGAAATTATTTCAAAAGAGATGTTTCATTGAAGTTATTTGATAATGACATCGACATAATGGGACTCAAGAATGAGATGGGAGGTTTTCTTTCAAATATTTTGACTTGTTAAATCTGTAAATATCTATCATTTAACTACTTTCGTTAAAAGTTGTCTTTAATAAACTCTGCATTTGTAACCTAAATACTGTCTCTGTGATGTGTTCTAGGTTACATCTCCCTTTCCATATCAACAACTAATGCCAATACCATTACCTTCATTTCAGTTCAGCAGCATGGCAAAATATTCCATCCCGTTGCCATGGAAAAGATTTGCTTGAATTACATTAAAATTGCTCTAAATTTGAATTATATTTATTTAAATATAAGTTATGACATAGTTAAATAAAAAATGAGATATTCCTCCAATGAGCAGAATCACAGCAATATTGCCTTCATAATACGCTTTAGTTTATCATCTCTCTTCTGGTCACCTGGCCTTAAGGAAACCTGTGAAGACATTGACTAATATACTCAAGATCTTTGCTGGTGCTGGCTACTATTTCCAACAGGTTTTGTCTGGTATGAGAATGTACTCTTAATTCTATTTGCTTTCTATTGTTGAAAATTACTTCAGCTCATAGATTTCAGAGCACCCTTTAATCAATAGCAATAGCAATCATCCTTCAATCAAAAGGTAAGCAAACCAGAAGCAATGTAATGAAGTATTATAATGTGGCGCAGACTCTTATGGTAGAAACACACACTCATTGTTACCTTTTTGCATATCTTTCATTCATTTGTTCTATATCTCTCTACATCACTGTTTCCCTCTCCCCTGACTCTAGCCTGAAGAAGGATCTCGTCCCGAAAAGTCACCCATTCCTTCTCTCCAGAGATGCTGTCTGACTCGCTGAGTTACTCCAGCTTTTTGTGTCTATCGATGAACTATCCATTTACACAGAACAGCTAACAGACATTTACCAAGTCATAGTGTCATACAGCATGGACACAGGCCGTCAGCCCAACTCGCCATGTCGACCAAGAAGGCCCATCTACACTAGCCCCATTTATCTGCATTTGGCCAATATACCTCTAAACCTGTCCTATCTATGTACCTGTCCAAATGTCTTTTACATGGTGTTATTGTACCAGCCTCAACTATCTCTTTTGGCAATTGAGGAGCCTTATGTCCTGAGCTTGTTTTGTACTCCCTGTAGGTTCAGTCTGACCTCCAGTGTCCTCCAGCACACATTCTGCATCTGGCTGTCAAAGGGCCCTGCCCTCAGGACTGCTTTCCTATTAAAATATGCTAATCACAGGAAGCGACCTCTGTTGAAACCTGCGTGCCACGTGTGTGTCCTCACGAGCTCCAGAAGGGAGCTTTGGGTATGAGAGCATACGGTTTATGTTACTATAATGGTACATCTGTAAGCTTCCATTAATAATCAGCTGACATATGTTTGGTTCAATTTGTTTAGTTTAGAGACACAGTGCAGAAACAGGCCCTTCAGCCCACTGAGTCCGCGTCGACCAGCGATCACCCCGTACACTAGCACTATCCTACACACTAGGGACAATTTACAATTTTTACTGAAGCCAATTCACCTACAAACTTGCAGGTGTGGAGTGTGGCTTTCTCAATTGTTCCTAGTGTGTAGGATAGACCTAGTATATGTGTGATCACTGACCGGTGTGGACTCAGCGGTCCGAAGGGCCTATTTCCACAGTGTATCTCTAAACTAAACTAAACATTGGGAGGTTCTGAAAAGAATACGCAACATCCTTTTTCTTGCTCAAATGTTTCCTAATATGCACCTGATAAAAGTCAGAATTCTGATAGAAGATATTTTGCACAGTGCTTTGGGTAACAGTTACATCAGGTACAGGCTTGGTTTGACAAGGGTCGTTATGACTATTGTAATCCATCTGATTACAGGAAATGTCTTAATTTGTATCCAGGTATAAGGAGCCTTGGTGATTCCCCGTGCAAACTTTCTGCACACACTCTACATTTATGCCAGGTTTGGTGAGCTGGGGCCTTATCACCAGTTCTGGGTCAGTTGTTTTATCGGGGTTGTAGTGGCAGTTTCTATACCTTCTCAAAGTCCAACTTTGATAGCCATTACTTCTCGGGGATGGAACGGAGGTATAGCTTATGCACACACCGCACTCTGTGATAACAAAAACAAATCTTCCAAACGCTGTTTCTTGATTAATTGGTCTTTATTAAAGTAACACTAATCAAAAGAGTAATTCATAACTTTTTGTTCTTATCAACTGTTTCTTCTTCAAACAATACAGTAAAAATTGTGTAGTCCTTACTGTGTAGTCCTTGTGAGTGTGGCTGGCGCGAGTGTGGTAAAAAACTGTATTCTCTCCATCCTCCGAGACTAAATTGACCCACAGTCAATTGCTAGCCTCCTCCAATGTATACACTCCCCATGACATATCAAATCACACCCACAAGCATGCAAAAAAGACAGAAACTAGAAATATTAAAGATAGCCATAATACAATGACAGTAACTAAATTAAGCGTAAATAGCTCCTACAGGGGTGCATCACAGCATGGTTTTGGAATAACTCCATCTAAGACCGCAAGAAATTGCCGAAGATTGTGGACGCAGCCCAGACCATCACACAAACCAACCTCCCTTCCATTGACTCCTTTTACTCCTCTCGCTGCCTCGGCAAGGCAGCCAGCATATTCAAGGATGAGTTGCACCCTGGCCATTCCCTCTTCTCCCCTCTCCCATCAGGCAAGGGGTATGGAAGTATGAAAATGCACTCATCCAGATTCAGGAACAGTTTCATCCCGGCTGTTATCATGCAATTTCCAAATCTCTGATATTTCAACAAATCCTCCCCCAGCCCCATTGAAACTAAAAGATACATTTCTTCACTGCTTTTGCAGTAATTGGATCTTCCACCCTCTAATGTCAAATATAGCAGTGACAACCATGTACTTTTACTGCATCCCAGTGCACAGCTCATCAGTTTTGATTGCGTATTCTGTCGTTCCACATCTCATTTAGCAGACGGGTCCATTCAAATTAGTGCAGGAATACATCTAAATACTTTGCATGGTCAGCTGCCTTGGAATATCAGAGCTACTGTGTGAGGTCTATCTTTGAAGCAACAGCGTATGTTTTGGTTTTCAATTTGGTTAATAATTTGAAGTTAAATATCAGCAATTTTAGACATCATTTTGCAAGCTCATTTACTGCAGGGCATGACATATCAAGCTCTGGCAGATGCTAAGCTTCTTAGTGAGTTTTAATGAAAGTTGCATGTTTATAATCTTCATAATGGTGGAGTCCAAATATAATGCTTTCACTGATAAGTAAGCACGCAGTTGATGTTTTTCCAACTCAACAGTATTCTCAATCAGCATATTTTTGGATTGCATTATATTTTGCAAACTTCAATTTCTATTTACATATCAATAGATCCAGTTCTTATGTGTTTTTATTACGTTTCTTTTTTCTTAACAGCAAGAACAGGTTGAAAATATTATTCTTTTGTAGACAGAGTATTTTAGGTGATGATTCACCTCTGCTGTATTTTTTTTATTTGTTTTTGGACACATTAATTGGGTATCCAGGTTGCATTCAGAGACATATTCCAGCCTTTTGCACCTGATAAAAGCTACAATAATATGTCTAGGAAGGAACTGCAGATGCTGGTTTAAACCGAAGATAGACACAAAAAGCTGGAGTAACTCAGCGGGTCAGGCAGCATCTCTGGAGAGAAGGAATGGGTGACATTTCGGGTCAAAACCCTTCTTCAGACTGGTTAGGGATATGGGAAATGAGAAATACAGACGATGATGTAGAGAGATAAAGAAAAATGAATGAAAGATATGCCAAAACGATGATAAAGGAAACAGGCCATTTTTTGCTGTTTGTCGGGTGAAAACGAGAAGCTGGTACGACTTGGGTGGGGGAGGGATTGAGAGAGAGGGAATGCCGGGGCTACCTGAAGTTAGAGAAATCAATATTCATAACTGAGCAACATAAGGGCGACCATGATTCTGAAGTGGTGGCGATGTAGATTGAAATTACATGCAATAGGAATATGAGTCAAATGCAAGGAGATGGGACTAGTTTAGACGTGCATCTTGGTCAATGTGGACAAATTGGGCCAAAGGGCCTGTTTCTGTGCAGTATGGATATACGTTTGTTGAAACTGAAATGCAACACTGTAGTGAGAAAGATTGACAAGAATATCGGGGACGTGATGCACCCATGAATGACACTGGTCAGCACTGAGATTGAGTCCATTATTGACTCAGTGGATGAAGATCATAGTTTGCTTGCCATCACAAAGTGACCAAAGATGGAGAAAATTTATGCAGGCAGCAAAATTTATGATCAATGTTTCACGTTGACTTCCCAATTGCTAAAATTAATAAGTTTGGTAAAGCAAAACAAAATCATGTACAGCATTGGTCTCTGCATTTATCTTGGAGTTGTCACGCAGTGAAGACCATGTTCACATGCCCCTATATTGACAGATTCAGGGAGATATTCCTCGACTGTTGGCAAAAGCAATTGTGGGAATCCTAGCATTGATGTTTTCACTGGCGGACAACAGGGAAACCTGTCTAGGAGGGAACTACAGACGCTGGTTTACACCGAAGATAGACACAAAATGCTGGAGTAACTTAGCGGGTCAGGCAGCATCTCTGGAGAAAATGAATAGGATACATTTCAGTTCAAAACCAGTCTGGAGAAGGGTTTCGACCTGAAGCATCACTTATTCCTTCTGTCCAGTGATGCTGCCTGATCCTCTGAGCTACTCCAGTATTTTGTATCTAACGTGCAAACCTCTTGGATGCATCTACTTTTTTGATGGAGGTCATGATTATGACATATCCTGTGCTCTCCTGGCATGTCCTCCTCTTCCCAGATGTGGGCAATGAATTTGTCGATTTGTGAGTGAGGTTTTGCCCTGTCAACTTTTAGATTTCCCCTGGGATACGGCCAGCACAAAAGGCCTCATTGTTGAAAGTTTACCTTTTCAACATCTTCTTGATCAAGGTGATAAAAAGGCCTGACTGGGTAGTTTGCTGTGGAACTGAGTCAAAGGGGCTCACATCGTGATGCTTGCAGAGTCCAAAGTGATCCTTCCAGCTAGAACTGTGTCTCTCTCCGTGATAATTTTGCCTCCTTTCTTGTTTGTCAAATTTAGTGTTGGATATTTAGTGCATTGATGGCCTTTATCATGTTGTGAGATGTTGCTTGTCATGAGTCTCAGTGAGCTACCAGACTGCATGCTACCGCAGTGTTTATTCTGCACTTCATTCCACAAAGATAATGCTTTGCCGAGATGCTGAGGATGGCGAGAGGAATAAATTTCACCTGTGTTGTCTGGATGATACATCAGCCACTGTTAATAAATTTGCTCAAATCCTTGGAGATGGAATCGGTGAAAACCAGGTAGCTAAGCCAACTTGGCCTCATGTTTAACTTTAGGCCAAATGTGTAATTTACTTCCGTAGTTTCTAACCATTCATAAGCAGGCAAATTCGCCATTCTTTCTGCTAAATTTTGAGAGATGTTTAGAGTTTGTAAGAGCAGATATTCATTAAGGTTCAGTATAGTGCATCTTTTCCTTTCACTCTAATTTTTCTTGCATTAAAGAAGTGAAGATCTTCATTTCTAATTTCTGAGAATTCTGCATTTCTCAGAATTAAAGGATGTTCTTTTAGGAAGGAGATGAGGAGAAATGTCTTTAGTCAGAGGGTGATGAATCTGTGGAATTCTTTGCCACAGAAGGCTGTGGAGGCCAAGTCCGTAGATATTTTTAAGGCAGAGATAGATAGATTCTTGATTAGTATGGGTGTCAGACATTGTAAGGAGAATGCAGGAGAAAGGAGTTAGGAGGGAAAGAGAGATCAGCCATGCTTGAAGGGCGGAGTAGACTTTTTGGGCCGAATGGCCTAATTCTGCACCTTTTGAAATTACAATAATTTACAAGTTTTAAAATGTTGATTAAAGATATAATGACGAGATAAATTCATAGTCATGGAGCTACTGTATATGGCATGGAAACAGGCCAGTCAGCCTACGTTGTCCATGCTAACCAAGTTGGCATTCTAGACTAATCCCATTTGCTCACATTTTGCCCCTCATCCCTCTAAATCCTTCCTACTGCCTTTTGTAATCTCTCCACACATCAGCCCTTATAATTCCCACTGACTATTGAGAGGCCTGTAACACAGTCCCATCAAAGTGATCATTCCCTTCCTGTTTCTAAACTCTACCCAAATAGCCTCACCGGATAATCCCTTAAGAATATCTTCCCTCAGCTCTGTAGTTCATTTCATTTCATTTCATTTTATTTTATTTCGAACATGTTAAAAGACATCAATTAAAAAACAAAATAAACAAAAAAACAGAAGAAATACAAGGAATTTCATCCATTACTTAACATGTGCGAAAAGGAGTAGGAAGAAGTGTGAACTTATTTAATCCTACCCCCATTCCCTAATCAATATTTATCAAGTATCAGATATTAATACAAAAATACTCATACACCCTTATATGTTCATATAGATATACTTATTTAAATAATGATGTGTTATTATATGTAGACCCCTGGTGACTGTTAATCCCCCTCCTCACTGTACCTAGAAAAAATCGTGTGTTTATATTTGTTTTTAAACTGGATGATGTTTGTTACGTCCTCCCTCATCAAAAAAGCCAACTGCCCCCTTCCTCTCTTACCTGCATCCCTATATCATTCCTGTAGCAACCACAAACCATCCTTATTTGACAATGTATTTCACTAAGGACACAGAATAACTCAGCAAGTCAGCCAGCATTTCTGGAGAACATGGATTGGTGCTGCTTTGGGACATGACCGTTTGGATCAAAGGACTGTTTCTTCCCAGTTGTCATCAGGCAATTGAACCATCCTATCAGCAACTAGAAAGCGGTCCTGAGCTACCATCCACCTCACTGGAGACCCTTCATCTATCTTTAATTGGACCTTACTGGGCTTTATCTTGCACTAAACGTTATTCCCTTTATCCTGTAATTGTACACTGTGTACCGACCGCTCGATTCTAAGCATGAACAGTCTTTCCACCGACTGGATAATAGCATGCAACAAAAAGCTTTTCACTGTACCTCGGTACACGTGACAGTAAACGAAACTAAGTAAACTACACCAGTATCTATTTTACATTGTTTCAGACCCACTTGTACAATCTTTATATCACTGTCTTCAGAAAGATTGCTTTACAGTTGTCAAAATGCAATAAAGGGGTCAGTTGAAATTAATTTATTAGATGTTCACACCACATGACTTGGTCAGTCTAACTGCCTTTGTGAACATCTCTGCTGGGTGTGTAAATCTTTTTGTTATTGGAATGTAATGTCCATGAACTTGCCTTGTCAACCGATCTTCACTAATCCTCTCTGACAGCTGAGGTGAATTTGATGTCAGTACTCCATGTGGTGAATAATTTGCCTAAATTTCGGAATTATAATGCAGGTTTGTCACATCTCCTGTCCTGTTTACTTCAAACCTGGCCTGAGGCTTATATCTTGGTGTTCTCAGACTTCTGAGGCCGACCTGGCTTGGAATTTTCAAATGTCAGGCTAATCTTTCAGAGTCAAAGAGTCGTACAGTGCGGAAACAGGCCCTTCGGCCCAACTTGTCAAAGCCGACCAACATGCCCCATCTACACTCATCTCACCAGCCTTTGTTTGGCCCATATCCCTCTAAACCTATCCTATCCATGTACCTGTCTTTAGCCCATATCCCGCGAAACCTATCCTACCAATGTACCTGTCTAATTGTTTCTTAAATATTGAATATTTTCTCAATTAATACTCGGGGCAAGTGCAGTGTTTTGACCACCCTCCATCAAGAGTGATTGTTGTTGGTGCTTTCTAAGTATTTTGTTGAAAATTGCTATTGGCAAGACCACATGGCATAGGAGCACGAGTAGGCCATTGGGCCCATCGAGTCGGCTCCGCCATTCAATCATGACTGATCTATCTTTCCCTCTCAACCCTATTCTCCTGCCGCCTTCCCATAATGTTTGACACCCTTACTAATCAAGAACCTAGCAATCTCTGCTTTAAAAATACCCAATGACGGCCTCCACAGCTGTCTGTGGCAATGAATTCCACAGATTCACCACTGGCTCAAGAAATTCCTCCTCATCTCCATTCTGAAGGTACATCCTTTTATTCTGAGGTTGTGCCCTCTGGTTCTAGACCTCCCCGTTACTGGAAATATCATCTAAACATCCACTCTATCTTGGTCTTTCATTATTTGTCAAGTTTCCCTCTTCCATTCTCCTTCCACTCAGATTCACCGCAACAATCTGCACATGCCTGTCCAACGGCATTGTCTGAATGCCAACTGGGCCATGGAAAAGTCACCGTAGAGAACCTACCTGAGAAAGTTTGACCCAAAGCGAGAGGTGAAACTTTGCCAGCGGCACAATGGCACAGCGGCAGAGTTGCTGAGAAAGACCCGGATTCGATCCTGACTGCGGGTGCTGTCTGTACAGAGTTTGGACGTTCTCCCTTTGACAACAAGGGTTTTCTCCGGATGCTCCGGTTTCCCTCCACATTCCAAAGAGGTGAAGGTCTGTAGGCTAATTTGTTTCTGTGAATTGTCCCCAGTGTGTAGGATAGAACTCGTGTACTGGTGATCATTGGTCGGCACGGACTCGGTGGGCCGAAGGACCTGTTTCCATGCTGTATCTCTAAACTAAACTAACCTAAACTAAACTAAGCTGCCAATATGCATATTAGTTTTCAAAATGTCACTGCCTTTCCATTATACTTAAAACCTATTAAAATTAAACTTTAAAGTTTAAAAGTAAACTTTCTCAGAAATAAAATTCAACAAAAATGCACAAAATGCTTGGAAATAATTGCTGCCTCAGAGAGGCAGAGACACGGGTGCGATCCTGACCTTGGGTGCTGCCTGTATGGAGTTTGCACGTTCTCTCCGTGACCACATGGGTTCCTGCGGATGTTCCGGTTTCCTCCCACATCCCAAAGAGGCATGGGTTTGTATGTTAATTGGCCACTGTAAGTTCTACAAACAAAGGTAAAACCATTTTCAAGAGGCAGCTTCACATCCATTCTACCTTGTTTGGACTGCAGCATAAAACCCAATACTTTCAATGCCTGGCTAGGAACATGCTGTATTTTTAACTTGGCAGAGTTGGTCACGTTGACTGACCCCTGGTTTCTGTTCTGATTTATCCAGTATTCATTGACATGAGTAAGATTTGGAGTCAGCAAGATGATAGGGTTCAGCTTGATCTTCCAGTCCTGGACTCCACTTTGCAAGTAGCTGTCAAGCATTGCCATCTATGCAGAGTACTCACCAACATGGATTAAAGCAAAAATGGGCTCTTTGAAAGAGCCACATTCAATTCATCTGAAAGAAAAAACAATCAGACCACTGTATAAATGTATATTTTTAATTTAGAAACAAAGAACTTCAGATGCTGATTTATACCAAATGTAGACACAAAGTGCTAGAGTAACTCAGCAAAAAACCTTGTCTTCAACTGAGTACCTCCAGCACTTTGTGTCTGGATGTGGTATAATCTAGCTTCCGCTGTATCTCTGGAGAAAAATGTCAGAGATGCTGCCTGACCCATTGAGTTACTCCAGCAAATTGTGTCTCTGTTTTATTTGTTTTGTTCTTGATGCTGATGGTATATGCCAATGATTTTTCAGGGAGACACCCATCTTGTGAGAAATAGAGGCAATTTATTCAATTTTGCCGTGCAGGCTCGTGGACAATGTGTTGAGCTCGTTCCAGTTCTCTACTTTTTGTTTCATAACTGTAGTATTTCCCAATTCCAGCTTTTCCTGTCCCATTCCCTTTTCATATTTTCTATTAAATTGGGTTTCCTGCTCTGTTGACAGATTATATCAACTTGCTCTGCAAACTAAAAACTCAATTTCCATTCAATAATGGCTGATCTATCTTTCCCTCTTAACCCCATTCTCCTACCTTCTCCCCAGAACCTCTGACACTTGTACTAATCAAGAATCTGTCTATCTCTGTGTTAAAAAATATTCACTGACTTGGCCTCCACAGCCTTCTGTGGCAAAAAAAATCCACAGATTCACCATCCTCTGACTAAAGAAATTTGATCTCCTTCCTAAAAGAACATCCTTTAATTCTGAGGCTATGACCTCTAGTCCTAGACTCTCCCACTAGTGGAAACATCCTCTCCATATCCACTCTATCCTAGCCTTTCACTATTCTGTATGTTTCAATTAGGTCCCTCCTCATTGTGTTGGAAGATGCAATAAGTTGTGGAGAAACAGCATCACCAATTGTGTATCAGTGGTTCATTTAGTTTAGTATAGTTTAGTTTATTGTCATGTGTACTGATGTACAGCGAAAAGCTTTTTTGTTGTGTGCTAACCAACAGCGGAAAGACTCTACATGATTACAATCAAGCTGTCCACAGTGTACAGGTACAGGATAAAGGGAATAGTGTTAAGTGCAAGATAAAGTCGAGTAAAGTCCAATTAAAGATAGTCCGAGGGTCTCCAATGAGGTAGATGGTAGGACAGTACCACTCTCTAGTTGGCGGTAGGATGGTTCAGACAGCTGGGAAGAAACTGTCCCTGAATCTGAGGTATGCGTTTTCATACTTCTGTGCCTCTTGCCTGATGGGAGGGGAGAAGAGGGAGGGTGCTTGCCTTGCCAGAGGCAGCATGAAGTATAGTTGGAGTCAAGGGAAGGGAGGTTGATGGGCGTGATGGTCTGGGCTGCATCCTCAATTCTCTGCAATTTCTTGCAGCCTTGGATGGAGCTATGATGCTTCGCAATAAAATGTTTTCTATGACACATCTGTAGAAGTTGGTGAGAGTTGTTGTGGACATGTTGAATCTCCGATGCCTTCAAAGGAAGTAGAGGCGTTATTGTGCTTTCTTGGCCATTGCTTCGATATGGCTAGTCCAGAACAAGTTGCAGGTGTGATTCACTTCCAGGACCTTCAGGCTTTCAACATTTTCTCATTTGCTGTTGTTAATGTATATCGGGGCCAATGTATAAGACAATAACTGCAGATGCTGGTACAAATCGAAGGTATTTATTCACAAAATGCTGGAGTAACTCAGCAGGTTAGGCAGCATCTCAGGAGAGAAGGAATGGGTGACGTTTCGGGTCGAGACCCTTCTTCAGAGTGAAGAAGGGTCTCGACCCGAAACGTCACCCATTCCTTCTCTCCTGAGATGCTGCCTGACCTGCTGCGTTACTCCAGCATTTTGTGAATAAATACCTTTGGGGTCAATGTATATCATTACAAAAGACGATTTTAATTTAATAATACATTTCATTCATTTTTATAGATTCATGACACAGTTCAGGTTGAAGAGATCCATTGAATAAAGATTAAAAAATACTGTTTGTGTCCATGACTAGACACAAGCCTCTTTCTCATTCATTTAACTCACGTTCTCCTTTATTTCTATTAATCTTCCGCACTCTGTTTCTCTTGTCTCTGATTCGTATTTCATTCTTCTTTCACACAGCAGGAAACGTTGACTTTGTTTGTTGATGTGAACCAGCCCTTATCAATCCATCCACTCATGATAACGCTCCCTTGTTTTAAATGATTACGCAACATGAGGGAAGCTCACAAAGGACGATCAGTAAATGTTTCTTCAATATTCCGTTTCAAACCTTGTTTTTACTTTTTGAGCACATCATAAGATATGGAAGGTTATGTTGAATGTGTTTAAAACACCGGTTATACTCGAATATTGCATCCAGTTCTTGTTACTCTAGTTTAGGAAGAATGTGAAGATCTAAGGCAGGGTGCTAAAACAAGATTGAATTAAATTATTCCAGGGATGAGGGATTCCAGCTGCAAAGTAGGACCACAAAAGCCATGATTGTTTCCTGTGGTGCAAAGATAATGGAGAGGGGATTTGAGGGGTGCACGAGTTCATGGTTGGTTTCGATTGGAGGGAGAAGTGGAAGTTGTTCTCATTAGTGGAATGCAACAGAAAAAAAAAGTACAGGTACAACATTCCCCTATCAGGGGAATGTAAGGAGAAACCTCTGTTTTAATGCAGAGGGAACTTGTCACTTGCAATGCATTGTCTCTCTGGGTGGAATCAAATAAAAGGGAACCGAATGGACACTTCACAATAACATTCATGGATATGGGGAATTGGAACTGGTGGGATCATTCTTCGTATATTAGAAGCCAACATAGATCCCTCCTTGTGCAGTAACCTCTTTGTATCAAGCCAAACTCTAGTGCAAAAGGTAAAGCAAAAAGGGAATATGCAGAGAGCAGAATATAGTTCTCAGCATTATTTGGTATTTATTTTTCTTTTCTGGTGGAAGCAGCAAGATGCTGAAAAGAAGGATCAGAGAGACAACTGAGGGCCATCCTGGAGAAGATCTGGAGCAAAACCTAGGTCATGTCCTCAGTTCATATGATGATGAATCAGGCACCACACTCTTGTCATTCTAGAACCAGTAACTAAGGAAGAAATAGAAGCAAAGAGACAGATCATGAGGTGCAGAGGCTGAAGAAACCATAAGAAATTATCAAATGGACTCTAGGCCGCTAAACAAAACCCATCAGGGGGCAAAACAGTGGGTTAGATTCTTGTGGCCAACGCCAATGGAGAGTCCTCTGATCAAAGAAGGCAGAAGAAGAATGGAATCTGAGCAACCAAAGAGTGCAAACAGGAGGGAAAGCACAGGGCGAGAACTAATGAAGTTTAATTTAAGATGAAGATAGACACAAAAAGCTAGAGTAATTCAGCGGCGCAGGCAGCATCTCTGGAGAGACAGAATGAGTGACATTTTGGGTCGAGATCCTGAAGAAGGGTCTCGACCTAAAACGTCACCCATTCCTTCTCTCCAGAGATGCTGCCTGTCCCGCTGAGTTACTCCAGCTTTTGTGTCTATCTTTGGTTTAAACCAGCATCTGCAGTTCCTTCCTACATAGATAGTTTAATTTGATTTGGTTTAGTTTATAGTTTAGTTATACAGCATGGAAACAGGCCCTTTGGCCCACTGGGTCCATGCCAATCATCGATTATCCACTCACAATAGTTCTATGCTATTCCAATTTCAGTTGTTTAAGTGTTAGCTTGCTTTAATTTAGAGCAGGAAGTAAATCCTCCAATATGGAGCAGGTTTGATGATAATAGCTGGCTCACTTGATGTCAGAACAGCCAAATCATCAGTACGCTAACAGGCAAATCATCTGCACATTAACGTTGAATGAATATATCCCAAAATGTAAATCTCACCCAAGCATTGAAGCTGAACAGGCCTTGACTTTTTTCTATGTCTCTAATTTAGTGGTAGGCCTGAATCTAAGAGGATAATGGATAGACTCGGCGACACAGTGGGGAGTTAGGAAGGTCATTGTAATTCTAGATGGAGAGCAATGTGAAGCTTCTCAGTAACGAAGGAGGCAAGAGAGTGATCCCTGGAAAAGACGTTGAGTTGGTGGGAGATCTGGCAGTGAGAAGTAGTTAAATGATAAAGAAAAGCAATTAGGCTAAGGTTGCAGTTTAAGGGTGAAGAATTGTTAAAGCACCTGGGGTCATATAATTTTACAACAGAAATTCCAATCAGATAATTGAACTGGGATGGTGCAGAAATTGACGATGCACATCTTTAGATGCGGGGAATATTTGATAAAAATAATATGATTGCCCAGTATTTATATGAAATACTTTATTCAATGGATGTAATAGAAAGGCAATTCAATCTATTGTCTTAATTTGAGACTGGCAATTTGACTGTGAGAGCAATTCCTGGCAGATTGGAACTGAGCTAAAATTCATCTCGTCAAAACTCCAGCAAGATAAATCAATTGGGAATTCACTCAATGGGAACATTTATGGTTTGCAATTAAACAAGGTGTGTCTTAAATATTTTCCACAAATTTAATATTTTCCCCTGTAAAGAGTCAGCTATACATTACAATTAACAGGGCAAATGCACTGAATTCAAATCAATTATTTAACTATTGCAGTTCAAGTCTGCAGCATTCAAGTCATAGGGCAAGGATGAATGAACACATTGTCATTCAACAAGCCAGCCTTTCTCAGTGGGTGCACAATATTTGGGAGGACCTCATTGTTCATGGTGTCAAAGTCCCATTGAAACCTCTTCATTGCCACTCATTATGAATGTACCACTGACCAACTCAAGGAGTCTGTTTCATTAGAGTGATATGAAACAGTAGTATCATTTGGACTTGGCCATTTGCTGTCATTTCTGTGTCAATTGTAAACTAAGGGTTTAAGCCTGTGGTATATTTCGAAGAAGGACTTTATTTGTTCACCTGATTACACATCATAAACACAGACCCTTCAATGAAGAAAAATAAATCCCATGGCATTTCAAAAAGATGGAAGGGAAAAAAAGAACTGCTGATGCAAAGATGAAAATCTGAGACGAGTGATGGAAAGATGAGCTGGGGAATTGAATTTGAAAGAGAATTGCAGAAAAAAAGAAAACCCAGCTGAAGGTATTGTAGGAGGTTTAGTTTAGTTCAGAGCTGCAGCTTGGAAACAAGCCCTTCGGCCCACCCTCCGCATCATCCAACGATTACCCATACACTAGTTCTATCTTGCACACTAAGTTAAATTTACAGAAGCCAATTAACCTCCAAACCTGTAGGTCTTTGGAATATTGGAGGAAACCGGAGCACCCGGAGAATATACACGCGGTCACAGGGAGAACGTACAAACTTTGTACAGGCAGCACCCATTGTCAGGATCGAACCAGGGTCAGAACAGCCAAATCATCAGTACGCTAACAGCCAAATCATCTGCACATTAACGTTGAATGAATATATCCCAAAATGTAAATCTCACCCAAGCATTGAAGCTGAACAGGCCTTGACTTTTTTCTATGTCTCTAATTTAGTGGTAGGCCTGAATCTAAGAGGATAATGGATAGACTCGGCGACACAGTGGGGAGTTAGGAAGGTCATTGTAATTCTAGATGGAGAGCAATGTGAAGCTTCTCAGTAACGAAGGAGGCAAGAGAGTGATCCCTGGAAAAGACGTTGAGTTGGTGGGAGATCTGGCAGTGAGAAGTAGTTAAATGATAAAGAAAAGCAATTAGGCTAAGGTTGCAGTTTAAGGGTGAAGAATTGTTAAAGCACCTGGGGTCATATAATTTTACAACAGAAATTCCAATCAGATAATTGAACTGGGATGGTGCAGAAATTGACGATGCACATCTTTAGATGCGGGGAATATTTGATAAAAATAATATGATTGCCCAGTATTTATATGAAATACTTTATTCAATGGATGTAATAGAAAGGCAATTCAATCTATTGTCTTAATTTGAGACTGGCAATTTGACTGTGAGAGCAATTCCTGGCAGATTGGAACTGAGCTAAAATTCATCTCGTCAAAACTCCAGCAAGATAAATCAATTGGGAATTCACTCAATGGGAACATTTATGGTTTGCAATTAAACAAGGTGTGTCTTAAATATTTTCCACAAATTTAATATTTTCCCATGTAAAGAGTCAGCTATACATTACAATTAACAGGGCAAATGCACTGAATTCAAATCAATTATTTAACTATTGCAGTTCAAGTCTGCAGCATTCAAGTCATAGGGCAAGGATGAATGAACACATTGTCATTCAACAAGCCAGCCTTTCTCAGTGGGTGCACAATATTTGGGAGGACCTCATTGTTCATGGTGTCAAAGTCCCATTGAAACCTCTTCATTGCCACTCATTATGAATGTACCACTGACCAACTCAAGGAGTCTGTTTCATTAGAGTGATATGAAACAGTAGTATCATTTGGACTTGGCCATTTGCTGTCATTTCTGTGTCAATTGTAAACTAAGGGTTTAAGCCTGTGGTATATTTCGAAGAAGGACTTTATTTGTTCACCTGATTACACATCATAAACACAGACCCTTCAATGAAGAAAAATAAATCCCATGGCATTTCAAAAAGATGGAAGGGAAAAAAAGAACTGCTGATGCAAAGATGAAAATCTGAGACGAGTGATGGAAAGATGAGCTGGGGAATTGAATTTGAAAGAGAATTGCAGAAAAAAAGAAAACCCAGCTGAAGGTATTGTAGGAGGTTTAGTTTAGTTCAGAGCTGCAGCTTGGAAACAAGCCCTTCGGCCCACCCTCCGCATCATCCAACGATTACCCATACACTAGTTCTATCTTGCACACTAAGTTAAATTTACAGAAGCCAATTAACCTCCAAACCTGTAGGTCTTTGGAATATTGGAGGAAACCGGAGCACCCGGAGAATATACACGCGGTCACAGGGAGAACGTACAAACTTTGTACAGGCAGCACCCATTGTCAGGATCGAACCAGGGTCAGGCAGCAGCTCTACTGCTGCGCCACCATGCCGCCTTTGCGAGGAGCAAGCATATTTAGGTCAAGAGGGCAAGCAGTTAACTGCATGACTGATAATATTAATAGTATGAAAGGGAGGTTGCTTCAGATGCTGGAGTTGGGAAAAATGAAAACTATCAGCAGTGTTTTGACAATGGGTAGAAGCAATGGTCTTTAGGTTAATGTAAATAGATTATCAGGTGAGGAGTGTGAGTATTAGCAGGAGATTGTCTGCTTGGAGCAGCCTACAGATGGAGGGATTTCAGCTCAAAGTTAGAAGATATTTTAGATTGAAGATCTGCTTTGAACAATGGGAATGATGCCAGTGATGGGTAAATAGGGATTAGCACTGGATGGGATAGCAAAATCAGAATGTCGGAGATGGAAATTAAGAAGGCAAGCCAGTAGTCTATCCGAATAACAATGTGCGAGTCAAAAAGGCACAGTGAGTGTTTTGGCAGCAAATATACTAAAGGAAGGAATGGCATCGGGATGGTGCCGAGTTAGACAGTGACCACATCGACACCTCGCAGCAAGGTAAACTCACGTATATATTTAATTTGCAGTGGGGCAAGGGGCCACAGTCCCTCTCCATCGGAGCACATGTGCGGTGGCGCTGGTGATATCGGGCTTGTCCAGGCAGCTCAGTCCTGATCATCAAAGGAGGAGGCCTGGCCATCTCAGGCTTCTCCATGCAGTTCACTCTAGCCTCAAGTGGAGGCTCTGATGGTCTCAGGTTTATCCTGACAGCTCACCTTTGGGCTTCAAGAGATGACGTTGGTAGTCTCTAGGTTGCCCTGGCAGCTCAGTCTTTGCCTCTATGTGTAGGCGCAGTCCCTCATTGTTCATGGGCATGGATGCACTGACATCTCAGGCTTGCCTCGGCCATTCAGTCATAGCCTCAGTAGAGGTGCTGACTGTCTCGGGCTTCTTACCCGGCAGTTCAAACTTGACCACACGGTGGCGCTGGTGGTCTCAGGTTTGTCCCAATGGTTCAGTCTTTCTCAAACCTCTCTGTGACAGTGGAACACAGCTAACAGGGTCTCTTCCCTCTCTCCCCTCTCTCCCCTCTCTTCCCCCTCTCACTCCCCCCTCTCCCCTCGTCCCTCTCGCCCCTCTCTTCCCTCTCTCCCCTCTCTCCCCTCTCTCCCCTCTCTCCCCTCTCTCCCCTCTCTTCCCCCTCTTCCCCCTATCTCCCCTCACCCCTCCCCTCTCTCCCCTCACCCCTCTCTCCATGAGGGGGTTAAGACCAGAACTGGGCTGCATTCACCCAGCAGGCTGCAGGACAATAGTTGAGATGATTTAAATACTGTGGTAGTCATGTAATTTACAGAGTCAAGGCAGTGTTGAATTTACCACTGCAGCATTATCCTTCCCGCCTCAGTGTTTCAAAATTGATATAATAAATTCGGTACTTTGCCTCGTTGTGCAAACATTCTGAGTAATATTACAGTGGCTGAAAACAAAGAACACAAATACTAATTGAACACAAATAGAAATACAGAAATATCTACATCCCAATCCCAATGGCATTCAGTGATTGGATTGAGAAGCCCAACACTAAAATAAAATGTTTCTAGGACTAAATATAACTCCAGTTTTCCTTTAAGCTGTATTATTTAAGGTAATGCTGATTCATAGTTTGCTGTGATTAAAATGTATTTCTCATCACTCCCATATCTCTTCTGCTTTAAAGCACCTGAGCATGAATTATCGATGTGGATTGCTCATTCTGCAGAACAATAGGTTGCTTCAATCGAAATCAATATCATAGCTACTGATAAGCATTGTGAGGATAATTGATATGTTTACACTCTCCTGCAGGCCTGAATACGAGGAGGATGTCAAATGAGTTATCTGTCCAAAGGTATAAGGCCATGAAAGTATAAGAAACTATAATTGTGCTAACATTACCATACTCCAGGGATTAGCATTGGAGAGGGAACCATCTATATACTAAAACTCTCATTTGTTTGTTTGTTTGTTCCTGAACTACAGCCAAAACGGTACACGATAGCTCAACAATTTTAGGTCCACCTTACTCACTGCCGTCCCTATGGTGGTAATGGAAGAAATTTAATTGAAATCGATGTTATATTTTTAAAGTTATTCACATTTTAAAGTTTAAATCTATCTTCTAGGGAGGGAGGGGGAGGAAAAGGGGGGTTCAGGGGGATGGAGTGGGGGGAGGGAGGGGAAGTGGGAGGGGGATGGGGAGGAAGGGTAGGGGAGGGAGGAGGGGGAGGGGAGGGGGGAAGAGAGGAGGCGGGGAGGGGGAGGGAGAGGATGCTGCACCAATGCAGGAGAGGTTTGGGCCCACTTGGTTTATTTACCTGGATCTGGGCATGAACGCAGTTTTTGAACTGTGCTTGATTTGGTTGAATTGAATTGAAGTTGAGCCTTCCTATATAATAGTGGAAATCACAGCATGCATTGTTTTTGGCCTACTGGAATGGGTAAGAACGTGGAATAACAAGTGAGAACCGGTGATCGGCTTGGACTTGGTGGGGCGAAGGGCCTATTTTCACTCTGTATTTTTAAACTAGAAACTAAAAAAGATTTACAAGGATGTTGTCAGGACTCATGGGGTGAAGGGAAGTGGTTGGGAAGGCTACGACTTTATTTCTTGGAGCGCATGAGGTTGAGGAGTGATCTTATAGAGTATAAGGGGATCAGGTTGAGTGGATGCAGAGTTTTATTCCCAGTGTAGGGAAATCAAAAGCTAGACGGCATACGTTTAAGGTGAGGGAGAGATTTAATTGGAACCCGAGGGCAAGATTTTCATGCAGAAGGGTGTTGGGTGGCATACATAAGTTAGACTGAAAGGCCTGTTTCCATACTGTACGACCCTATCACTTTTACTACTTTATAACTCGTGTGTAATAAAAAGGAACTACAGATGTCAGTTTATGCCAAAGATAGACAGAAAATGCTGGAGCAACTCAGTTGGTCAGGCAGCATCTCTGGAGAAAATGGATAGGTAACGTTTTGGGTCGGGCCCCTTCCTCAGACTTTTTCAGACAGTCTGAAGAAGGGTCCAAACCTGAAACATCAAGGGATGAGATCACCCCTCACGCTATCCTACATCTACCTCTGCATTTGCTATTTCATTTGCCACCTGTAACATTGATCCATTTCTCCCTCTCCTATTTTCTGCAATATTTCTCTAAAATCCTGTTGTGAAATGCTCTTGTTGCATGAAAGGGACTGGATATTTGTATGTCTTTGTTCAAGGCACATGGCGTGCATTTCCAAGAAGGACAATTTAATATTATCCAGATTAGACGGTGGACTGCCACAAAAGGTGCTTTATGAAATGGATTTGGACAGCCATAAACCCAGTCTGACTGCATGGGAGTCCATTACACAGAGCTGCCAGCATAAATTTAATTAAGTTGGCAATAATCTTAGGACTGTGTAATGCTACGTGGCATAACAAATTAAAATATGACGTTTTAATTCTCTCGGTGGAAATTGTGCGGGGAATCTGCACATTTAGCAATATTATCATCATATCATATATATACAGCCGGAAACAGGCCTTTTCGGCCCTCCAAATCCGTGCCGCCCAGCGATCCCTGTACATTAACACTATCCTACACCCACTAGGGACAATTTTTACATTAACCCAGCCAATTAACCTACATACCTGTACGTCTTTGGAGTGTGGGAGGAAACCGAAGATCTCGGAGAAAACCCACGCAGGTCACGGGGAGAACGTACAAACTCCTTACAGTGCAGCACCCGTAGTCTGGATCGAACCCGAGTCTCCGGCGCTGCATTCGCTGTAAAGCAGCAACTCTACCGCTGCGCTACCATGCCGCCCAACATCTGTTGTCACCTATGCCAATAATTTTCAAGGATCAGCAAAAGAAATCTTGAAGTATCAAGCGTGGTGACCTGACATTCACCACTTGGCAGAAACTTGCCAGAGTTGCTGACTTACAGCGCCAGTGACTGGATTTGATGCTGACTATGGGTGATACGGGGTTTGTACTTTCTCCCCGTGAACGGCGTGGGTTTTCTCCAGGAGTTCATGTTTTCTCCCACACTCCAAAGACGCGCAGGTTTGAGGGTTAATTGGCTTTGGTAAAAATTGTAAAATTGTTTCTAGTGTGTAGGATAGTGCTAGTGTATGGGGATCGATGGTCGGCGTGGACTCAGTGGGCTGAAGGACCTGTTCCCGCGCTGTATCTTAAACTAAACTAAGCCAGACTTGCCTGATACACTCTTGATGGCTCAGTTTAAATGAGAATCTAACCCCACAACAACTTGTGTAAACACTGCAAATCAGGAAATAAAATAAAAATGCTTTAAATGCTCGGCAGGCTTGACAAATACTGGACGGAGGAAAAAAAGAGTTAACCTTTTAGGTCGATGATTTATCATCAGTTCTGAAATATTAATTGGTTTACTCTGACCACAAGAGTATCTGACCTGCAATGCAATTGTGGAATTTATGGGTTTGTTTTAACTTTTTTAACCTGATTGATTTGTATTGATTGCTCTTCAATAATAAATGTATTTGAGTTTTGTCTCAAAGAAAAATTCACTTCTTTGAATTTGGACATGCAGAATTTTATTAGCCATTTTCCTTGCTGCAGTCACAGAGCACACCAATGTGGTTTCTGGAATAATGTAATTAAATAAATTTACTCGTATGACTTCAATGACCAATGTAACATGTATTTACTTAGTGAGATTTGGTTTAGCAATACAGCGCGGTAGCAGGCCCGAGTCCGTACCGAGTCCGTACCGAGTCCGCAACGACCAGCCATCCCTGAAGGTTAACACTTCCTTACACACACTAGGGACAATTTTACATTTATACCAAGCCAATCAACCTGAACGTCTTTGCAGTATGAGAGGAAACTGAAGATCTCGGAAAACCCAGACAGGTCATGGGGAGAATGTACAAACTCCGTACAGACAGCACCAGTGGTCAGGATCGAACCCGGGTCTCTGGCACTACAAGATAGCAACTCTACTGCTGCACCATCGATCCCTCTGTATCTTTCTATACAAGAAAAATCGTATTTCAAGTGTAACTCACAATAATAAGTACAAAAAAAAATACACATTATCTTTCAAAGATGCAAAATTCAAAAATATATGGACTTTGGAAGATTACTACCATTGTACCTTGCAACCACACACCCACTATGAGAGTCATAGGACATCAAACCCTGGAGTCTCAACAATTTGTATCATACAATTTTTCCATGATGGTGATGGACTTAATTTCTCCTTAATATTGTTCAGTATAAATGGGATGGTCATTACATCTTGTACCATAAATATTGTATCACTTCAATATTTTAAGTTTGCCATAGTTGGTTTATCAAGGCTTAATCTTTCCTCTTGATTGGGATTGTTATTTTGTTTAGAGTCATGAATTATTACCTTAGAAGTCTGTCACTGCTTCACCATGGCCTCACTCTAACCTATTTTTCCCCAATCCACATTAATCAAGTCTCTCTTCATTCCTCATCATTCCCTATATTAAGTTGTTTGTGACCCATGTTTATCACCGTGAAACTGAATGCTTAATTCTTCAGTGCCATGGTCACCTCTACTTCAGGGATCATTTACTGTAGGATTTTAAAAAAATTAAACCTGTCCCATTACCAACTATTACATACTGGTTCCTTGTTTGTTCCACGACATTTTGTAAACCTGAATGCCCTCTCGTATTTCATTCTCAGGGCTACCATTCCAATGAGATGAATCTAATCTACGTGAAAATTACAGCCAGCCATTCAAGTGCACTTCTCCTTTACGCACTGTATTATTTCTTGATTTATTCTTTTTTCCTGCGATGCAGTTAATGTTTGGGAGCATTTGCATTCGTCCTACCGCTGTTGTCTTCCCTTGCTACTTTCAATCTTCAACCAAATGGATGCTACAACTTTGAAGGTCAGATCAAGTTTTGCAACTTATTTTATCGAATAAAAGAGCTACCATACCATCCTTTCTCCCCACTTGTTCCTCCTAAAGGTTAAACCCCCTGAATATTGAGTTCCTAGCTTTGATCTCTTGGAACCTTATCTCAGTAATGGTTCTCAGATCATTTCTTTTATCTCCCTGGTGCAGTTAGTTCATTGATTTTACATTGGATACCACATGCATTTAGACCCAGAGCTATTACTGATGTTTCTTTATGCCCTTGGCTTACATTAACTTTTCCGCTTCTATAATTTTACTACTTGGCCTTCTTTCCCTCAATCTTTTGATTTCTATTTTACATTTTATCCTGTTTCCCTGTTTTACCCTGTTTCTCCCTCACTCCCTGTTCAAGTCATTATCCCCCAGTTATACTAGTTTCGATAGGATACGATACAACGTTATTCATCCCCGGAGGGAAATTGGTCTGCGGACAGTCACAACACACCAAAACTACACACAAAATCCCACAAAAAGTACACAAAAACTTGAAATTAAAAGTGAAACCAAAAAGAAAAAGGCAAGCGACTGTTGACTGGCTGCAATGTGCACTGCGCCTTCACTGGAACAAATGAACAAACAAACAAACGAACACAGACTTTTCCCCTGGGCAGAGGAATTTAAACTAGCGTGCCCCACCTCCCCCACGCCAGGTCCCCTTTTGTTCTCCCACCGTCCCTTACGGCGGTCCCCTTACGCCGGGCCCTCATTGTACTTCACGGCGGTCCCCCCACGCCGGGCCCCCATTGTTCTTCTTGGTGGTCCCCGCAATCCTGGCCCCCATTGTTCTTCACGGCGGTCCCCACACGCCGGGCCCCCATTGTTCTTCATGGTGGTTCTCCCACGCTGGGTCCCCATTGTTCTTCACGGCAGTCCCCCCACGCCTGGCCCCCATTGTTCATGGTAGTCCCCCCACGCCATGTTTCCATTGTTCTTCATGGCGGTCCCCCCACACTGTGTCTCCATTGTTCTTCATGGTGGTCCCCCCACACTGTGTCTCCATTGTTCTTCATGGCGGTCCCCCCACACTGTGTCTCCATTGTTCTTCATGGTGGTCCCCCCATGCTGGGTCTCCATTGTTCTTCATGGTGGTCCCCCCACACTGTGTCTCCATTGTTCTTCATGGTGGTCCCCCCACGCTGGGTCTCCATTGTTCTTCATGGTGGTCCCCCCACACTGTGTCTCCATTGTTCTTTATGGTGGTCCCCCCACGTCTGGCCCCCATTGTTCTTCATGGTGGTCCCCCCACACCGGGTCTCCATTGTTCTTCATACAATACAATACAACAATACAATATATCTTTATTGTCATTGTACCCAGGGGTACAACGAGATTGGGAATGCGCCTCCCATACGATGCAATAATTTAAGTAATTTAGACAACAGCAACCCGACGAAACAATTGTAACAGTTTTAGACAGGGTAAAGTGCAAGTTGATCTATGCGTTGTGACCATCCGGCTCAGCAGGACTGGTTCATAGCAACTATGGCCCTGGGGATGAAGCTGTTCCTGAGTCTGGAGGTGCGGGCGTAGAAGGCCTTGTATCGTCTGCCCGATGGAAGGAGTTCGAACAGACTGTTGCAGGGGTGGTCCCCCCACGCCTGGCCCCCATTGTTCTTCATGGTGGTCCCCCCACACTGTGTCTCCATTGTTCTTCATGGTGGTTCCCCCACGCCGGGTCTCCATTGTTCTTCATGGTGGTCCCCCACACTGTGTCTCCATTGTTCTTCATGGCGGTCTCCTCACGCCATGTCCCCATTGTTCTTCATGGTGGTTCCCCCCACGCCTGGCCCCCATTGTTGTTCATGGTGGTCCCCCCACACTGTGTCTCCGTTGTTCTTCATGGTGGTCCCCCCACACTGTGTCTCCGTTGTTCTTCATGGTGGTCCCCCCACACTGTGTCTCCATTGTTCTTCATGGTGGTTCCTCCACGCCGGGCCCCCATTGTCTTCCCCTCCCTCCTCACAAGCGAGCAACCCAGTGCGATGTATGATGAGTGATTGCTGTGCAGCTCACAAGATCCACAACAGTTGTTTTGACTATTTCAACCAGTTCAAGGTCAGTAAATGGGAGAACTCATGGGAAAATAAACTGCCTTAGGAAATTCTGAGCAGTCCAAATAGCCAACGGAAACCTGAACAAGTCCTTGCTGCAGGTGTTTATTTGATTTGTCATCAAATTAGTCGCTTCTTCAGCCAACAATTCTGTAACATGTTGTGTGCTCTAAGACCTGGTGCCTCCTACCATTGACCCAGTTTCTTCTGTGTAGGACTAGTTCTGATTCCTTGGTATATTTCCTCGAATCTCAACCTAAAACCTCTGATATACCAAACTCTAAGCATTTTAAAGGGTTAAGTATATACAAAGTAAACCAAAGAAAGACACAAAAAGCTGGAGTAACTCAGCGGGACAGGCAACATCTCTGGAGAGAAGGAAAGGGTGACATTTCGGGTTGAGACCCTTCTTCAGACTTACAAAGTAAACCATTCTTTTTGGATATTTATACCATTGAATTAAGCCAAACAATCAAAGTGTTGTTACTGGAGCAAGAACATTCTGTTGGACCAAATTATCTTTTGTTTCTATCAGAATACTTCTTAAAACCACAGGCACCTGATGAAGGGCATATTGCATTGCATAGACCGTAATGTTGTATCCTTATTGTTTTAGAATGTAACGTTGTATCCTTAATGTTTTGATGTGTTTATGCTTTATTCTTAATTGTTAACTATGTTTGTGTTATCATTTGTGAGTGGAGCACCAAGGCACATTCCTTGTATATGCACATACTTGGCCAATAAACTTATTAATTCATTAATTCATTCATAGACTGTTTATAATCAAGCCAACATCAATCCTGAAGTCTTGAAGATATTTCTGTATTAAATCACCTTGGTTATTAACCTTAAGTAATTCAATATATCATTTCCACTGCAGATGCTGGAATCTTGTGTAGAACACAAAGTACTGGAGTAACTTAGAAGGCCAGGCAGCATCTCTGGAGGAAATGGATACATAGAACACAAATAATTCTATCCGAGTCCTCCAGAAATGATGTCTGACCCACTGAGTTACTCCAGCACTTTGTGATCTACATATGACTCCATCGCAATATAGACTTCAGAGATACAATGTGGAAACAGGCCCTTCAGCTGACCAAGTCCACCCTGACCAGCAATCACCCCGTACATTAGCACTATCCTGCACACTAGGGACAATTTACAATTTTCCCAAAGCCAATTAACCTATAAACCTGCACATCTTTGGAGCGTGAGATGAAACCGGAGCTCCCGGAGAAATCTCATGCGGTCACAGGAAGAACGTAAAAACTCCATACAGACAGCACCCGCAGTCAGGATGGAAGTCGAGTCTCGAGCGCTGTGAGGCAGCAACTCTATCGCTGCGTCACTGTGCTGCACTCATTAATTGCATCGTTATCATTCCACTTGAAAATATGCACGCTCAGATCTACCTTTCTGTGCAGTAGACGCCTCATCCATGAGTTGACAGTTCTTGTTTCTTATCATGCAAAATCAACAGTGGTAGCTGACCCCCAACGGTAATAGAAACTCCACCACAAACTACCTGCTTGGAAACTGGGGTAGTTGCCAGGTTCTGATATAAGTGTAAATTATCCCCATCTAAACAGCTGACAACAAAAGGTGTTTCTCTTGGTTCCTCTCCTGTTATTATGTTTGCAGATTGTTCTTTTTCATGAAATTTCTTTCAAAGTGATTGTTCCTTTCACCAAATGCTCATTTCTCCAAATGCAATGCACGATTAATGCCATAGAATGCCTTTTACCTCAAATAGTTTCAACACTCTTGTATCCATAGAGTTCATTTCGCCTTGGCTTACAACTTCATCTATCCCCTTCGAGATTTCCTTAAATTACTAATATTTTGATTGATTATTAATTGAGAGATGTCGCATGGAAGTAGGCCCTTCGGCCCATTGCGTCCATGCCAACCATTGTTCTACGTTATCCCACTTTCTCATCCACTCCCTGCACAGTAGAAGCTATTTACAGAAACCATTAATCTACAAACCTTTTAGTTTAGTTTTTTTAGTTTATTTTAGAGAAACAGCAGGGAAACAGGCCCTTCTGCCCACAGAGCCCGCTCCGACCATTGATTCCCCGCATACTCACATTATCCTAGGGGACAATTTACATTTATACCAAACCAATTAGCCTACAAACCTGTACGTCTTTGGAGTGTAGGAAGAAACCGTAGAAAACCCATGCAGGTCACAGGGAGAACGTACAAACTCCGTACGAACAAGCACCCAAAGTCAGGATTGAATCCGGGTCTCTGGCACTGTAAGGCAGCAACTCTACCCCTACTCCACAGTGCCGCCCATTTGATTCACCAATACCATTCATTTGAATGCCCTGTGCTTTCTGTGGCATAATACATTGCACATGTCTTCTCCAAAGTCGGGTGTCGTTCCCAAGGTAATCTTTCTTGCACCCTCAGCATTGCAAATCCAAACACAATCTGTCTCAGAATATTTTTTCCCCAAATTTTTGTTTTTAACTTACAACTTTAAAAAATATATATATCTTTTATTATTTTATTGAGCTTCACAAAAATATCAATGAGAATTCATTTTACAATTGTGCACAGTATAAGGGGAAGAAAATAAAAAGACAAAAAAAAACAAAAACAAAAAAAAGTTTTTCGAGAGTTATATGGTTTGATTGACAGTTTTGATAGTCGGTAAATTGTACCATATCACATTACAATTACACTGGATGCCAGACATTGCCATATATGGCCACAAACAGGAAATACTTTGTAACGCGACATATCAGCCAACAGTCCCTGAAGCAGGGCCGTCTTAACGCATGGGCCTGATGGGCACTTGCCCGGGGGCCCACGAGCATAGGGGCCCCATGCTGATCTGTGTATGTTAAGTGACTTGCAATAAATAAATACTACTTTAAAAATGTAGGTTCAATAAGTGCTTTTTTCGCAACATTTTCGGTCACTAAGTGCTTCTCACAGCGATCTGTAAGTGCTTTTCGCAACAATGTAGCACCCTAAGTCCATTGCTAAGTGCTTTTCGGTAAGTGCTTTTCGCCGGCACGACAGGGGGGGGGCTGGTAGGGAAAGGGGGGTGGGGGAGAGTAACGGTAGGGGCCCCAGTATACTGCTTTGCCCGGGGGCCCATAATGCTGTAAAAACGGCCCTGCCCTGAAGCTGCCCTTCTTGCCATAAAATCGATATGTGTTGCCATATTTTTAAAAAGTCCTGACTCTTACAACTCTAAGCAAGTTTTCACTTTGTTTTTCTCTATTAATCATCTAATTTGTCAGCATCTTATCTCCTGTTCTTTTTTTTTATTGCTGAAAGAAATATTTTACTGCACGAAATCCCTTCATCAAAGGTACTTCTTTGCATTTATTCCCCTTTTCGACCCAGATAAGATCCACTCTCTTCCATCTCTGCTGCAGTAAAATCGCAGTGACTTGGACTTGCTTCTTGATCTCAATAAATTCCAAGAAGTTTCAGTTTACTTTAGTTTAGTGTAGAGATACAGCATGGTAAAAGGCCCATCGGCCCACTGAGTCCGCGCCAACCAGTCATCACCTGTCGACAGACATAAAATGCTGGAGTAACTCAGCGAGACAGGCAGCATCTCTGGACAGAAGGAATGGGTGGTGTTTCGGGTCAAGACCCTTCTTCAGTTCCCATACACTATGTTAATCATGTATTGTCTTAATCATGTATTGTCTTTCTGCTGACTAGATAGCACACAACAAAAGCTACATGACAATAAACTAAACTGACAAGTTCTATGTTATCCCAGTTTCGCATCCTACACACTGGGGGCAATTTACAAAAGCCAATTGATGTACAAACCTGCACATCTTTGGAATGTGGGAGGAAACTGGAGCTCCTGGAGAAAACCCACGCATTATAAGAACTGCAGTTTCCCTGAGGAGATGCATCCCAAAGGCACTAAAGCAAATAATTTTGTCAGCCTCTTTGTTTCTGACTTGCAATGTAGTTGAGCAAGAAATTTCTGCAATTTAAGCTGACAGCCGAATCAGAATGATGAGTCCATTCTTTGACAAAATTTACAGTTAAATAAAGGTACATGGAGTAAAGAATACCATATTGTGGCATCTATCTTCCTCCTTACAGACTACATTTTTAATCCATGAGAGCAATTTTCAGTGGCCAATTAACCAACAAATCTGCACACCTTTGGGATGTGGGAAGAAACTAGACAACTCGGAGAAAACGCACACGGTCACAAGGAGAATGTGCAAACACCACACAGACAACACACGAGGTCGGGATCAAACCAGGGCCTCTGGTGCTGTGAGGCAGTGGGTCTACCAGCTGCTCCACTGTGCCGTCCTTACTGGTCGGGCATTCAGTTTACTGGTAATTATCAGTGCAGGATTCAGGGATTACTCTTGTGATCCATGGACAATGCATTCATAACATAAGTTGCATGCCTGGAATCTACACGAGGTGTACATATTGTGTGCCTGCACAGTGCTCCAGCTGCAGTTATGAGTTACTGTGTCTACCATTATGCCATGATTTGGGTGGCACAGTGGCACAGTGATAGAGTTGCTGCCTTGCTGCGCTTACAGCACCGGAGACCTGGGTACGACACTGACTACAGGTGCTGTCTGTACGGAGTTTGTACCTTCTCCCCGTGACCACATGGGTTTTCTCCGAGTTCTTCGGTTTCCTCTCACACTCCAAAGAAGTACAGGTTTGTAGGTTAATTGACGGTATAAATGTTAAAAAGATTGTCCCTAGTGTGTGTAGGATAGTGTTAGTGTGTGGGGATCGCTAGTTGGCACGGACTCGGGGGCTGAAGAGTCCGTTTCCGTGCTGTATCTCTAAACTAAATTATTTGCTGAGGCATACAAATTGCTTCAGATCAAGATGAATAGTCCAGACTGTGGTAGATTAACACGAGCAGTCGTTTTCTGCTCTATACTAAGTGTTATGGGTGTCATTTTGCCTTTAATATTGACTCGTTGCTGAGTCAGGGTTACATGGATGATTGCAGTAAATTCTTCACTGTCGGCAAGCATTTAAATGAAGCTGTTCTGCTGCAGGTACCCTGAAAGCAGTTTTGATAAGATTCCAAAGAAAAATTGAAAACAAGAACATTTTCTTTTTACTGATTGCTTCATCCTGTTTAAACGAAACGTAGTTTCCCACTTTGACCATGATCAACCAAGTAAACACAGTCTTTGAATAAAACACTGTCATAGAGTAGTATACCATAGAAATTGATTCTTTGGCCCACCATGTCCATACTGAACACCTTGCCCATCTACACTGCTCCCAATTGTGCACATTAGGAACATATCCATTGGCTATTTAATTGTCTGCCTAAAATCGTCTTAAAGAGTAATTTAATGTATATTCTGATATGAGGGGGCACAGTGGCGCAACGGTAGAGTTGCTGCCTTACAGCGCTAGAGACCCAGGTTCGATCCTGACCTCGGGAGATGACTGTACGGAATTTGCACATTCTCCCTGTGACCACGCGGGTTTATCTCCGGGTGCTCCAGTTTCCTCCCACACTCCAAAGACATACAGGTTTGTAGGTTACTTGGCTTCTGCAAAGTGTAAATTGCCCATAGTGTGTGGGATAGTGTTAGTGTGGTGCGGACAGTGGGCCGAAGGGCCTGTTTCCACATTGTATCTTTTAAAGTCTAAAAGTCTATAAAACTCCTGATCAAATTACCGTAGAGGTCCCAATTGAATGCTTGCTTCATTGATAAATTTAATATGCCAGATTGCAGGTGATAGTATTTGACTGCTAAAAACTGCTGAATAATATCCCTTCAACTCTAGCTTACTAAGCTCTAGCTCAGATGCACTTTTTTTATCACCCTTTCCTATACAAAAGATTGGACAAAAGATCATTCCATATCTCATAATCTCATTGTAGCTTTAAAAACCCATTGCAACTGCAGAGACAGGACTTATTATGTATGATCAACATTAATCATTACTTTAGAGTAACACGTTAAAATTGTTTGTAAAATCTAACCTTCCAATTACATTTTTCCTGAAACTGGCCATTAAAATTGCTCACATAACATTATATTTTTATTTATTGTCATTACATTTGTGTGAATTGTCTTAAATTTTCTCAAGGAAGCTTATTGATCAAATCTGTGTCCATCCTCATGTTATGCTCCATCAATCCACTTCCTGTATTCACTTAGTTTTAGTTTAGTTTAGAGATACAGTGCAAAAACGAGTCCATTGGCCCACCGAGTCAGCACCGACCAGTGATCCCCATACATTAGCACTATCCTACTCACTGGGGACAATTTATAATCTTCACTGAAGCCAAATAACGTACAAACCTTTACACCATTGAGATGTGGAAGGAAACCGGAGCACCCGGGGAAAACCCACGCGGTTATGAGGTGAACGTACAAACTCCATTCAGACAGCACTCGTAGTCAGGATGGAACCCAGGTCTCTGGTGCTGTAAGGCAGCAACTCTACCACTGCACCACCCTTAGCTTGCACCCATACCTTTTCAGGCACGATGTGACGTTCTCACAACTTGCCAACTACCTATTTCTGTATCATCAGCAAATGGGGCCATTATACAGTAGGAACCTTGCACCCTTGTCATCAGCAAATGGGGCCATTATACAGTAGGAACCTTGCACTTTTGTCATCAGTACAGACTGTAAACAGCTGAGTGTACATCGTAAAATATAAATTGCAACCATCTCATACCCCTGAGGAACTTCACTATTTGCTGGAGCAGATACAGTAACTAAAATGTGAAACATTAATATTGATGCTTTCCATTATAAATATAGACTTGGGAATTTTCACTGGAAGGCTTACAGTATATCCATTGTATGAAGATGCCAACTATTTTATCATCATGTTTTTCTGCTAATTTGTGGAGGAGCAATTTATTCAAAAATAGAATACATGGATATGGAAAAAACTAAAGCTAGGCAAAATTGGCCTATTTTTGCTAATCCACTGGAGAGCATTCTCAGATGGGGGTTTCATTTGAAAAATGTGGGGGTAAAGCAAACCCACTCAGATTGAAATAAAGACTAAAATGTATGCCTGACACTGATAGCAACACAATAAATATATAACAGAAAATTGTGTCATTTTTCATGGTCAAAGCCGAAAGTAGACGAAATGTAAATTTAATCATATTAAAATTCTGACTTACATGAACTCCTCATCTGAAACTTCTGGTAAGTCTCAATGATCTTCCGGGCGACAGAGTGCTGCAGCGGTAGAGTTGCTGCCTTATAGGACCAGAAAATCGGGTTTGATCCTGACTATGGGTGCTGTCTGTACGGAGCTTGTACATTCTCCCTGTGACCACATGGGCTTTCTCCAGGTACTCCAGTTTCCTCCAACACTCCATGGACGTACAGGTTTGTAGGTTAATTGGCTTCTGTAAATTCTAAATTGTCCCTAGTGTAGAGGATAGTGCTGGCATTCAGGGTGATCGCCGGTCAGCGCAGACTCAGTGGGCTGAAGGACCTGTTTCCTGTGTCTCTAAAGTCTTAAGTCTAAACCTTCTCCTATGAGAATCATGGAGTCATAGTTATAGAGTCATAGATTCATACAGCGTGGAATCAGGCCCTTTGTCCCAGCTTGTGTACCTGTCTGTGTTTTTTTAATGCTGTTTCGGCACTGGCCTCATCTTCCTCCTTTGGCAGTTCGTGCCATAAATCCAATGAAAAAGTTGGCCCTCAGGTTTGTGTTAAATCTTGTCCACCTCGCCTTAAACATTAGTCTTCTTGTTTTTGATTCCACTACCCTAGGTAAGAGATTGTGCATTCACCTTATCTATTCCCCTCGAGCTGCTGGATAAACCTAGAGGTACAAGATGAAAGCAGGCAATGATTGGAAGAGAAGTGTTCTGCTACATGGTAGGGAGGTTTGCTACCATCCTATCAATAAGATCATTAGAAACCTCTTGCATAACTCTAACTGAGGAAACATGTCAAAAATATGAAACAATAAGTAATCTGGCCAAAACAAGCTTGAAATGTTTCCATGTTTTTGTTTGGGAAATGTGGATGAGTTAATGGGATAAATATTGGTAGTATTTGTAAGTTCCGAAAGTCTGAGTACCTTTTATTTAATTAATTGATTGATGAAAACATGCCCTTCGGCCCATCGAATCTATACCGACCATCAACGTTCAGTTCAGTTTAGTTTATTGTCATGTGTATTGAGGTGCAGTGAAAGACTTTTGTTGCAAGCTATCCAGTCAGCAAAAAGACAATACATGATTACAATTGAGCCATTTACAGTGTGTGGATACATGATAAGGGAATAACATTTAGTTATTCTACACAAATAGCGAAGGTCAGGATCAAACCCATGTTCTCTGGTGCCGTGAGGCAGCAGCTCTACCAGCTGCTCCACTGTTCTGCCTAGTCCTAAATAATCTTAAGGTTTTATTTGCACTTTCCCATGAGGATGCATAATTGGGTCATGACTGCTTGATGTCATGCATACTGTAGGTTACACCTTGCTAAGCTGAAACTGTGATGGGACAGAGTGGCACAGTGGCGCAACAGTAGAGGTCTGAAGAAGGATCTCGACCCAAAACGTCACCCATTCCTTCTCTCCTGAGATGCTGCCTGACCTGCTGAGTTACTCCAGCATTTTGTGTCTAGCAGCGGTAGAGGTGCTGCCTTACAACTGCCAGAAACCCAGGTTTGATCTTGACTACAGGTACTGTCTGTACGGAGTTTGTACGTTCTCCCTGTGACCACGTTGGTTTTCTCCAGGTGCTCTGGTTTCCTCCCACTTCCCAAAGACCGACAGGTTTGTCGGTAAATTAGCTTTGGTACAAAATTGTAAATTGTCCCTAGTGTACAGGATAGTGTTAGTGTACGGGGTGGTCGTTGGTTGGCGCAAATTTGGTGGGCCGAAGGGCCTGTTTCCAGGCTGAATCTCTGAAGTCTAAAGAAAGTTTGTCTTTTTCTGCTGATTTTTTTTTACCAGAAACAGCTTGACTTGGAACAACTGGCTACCGAACATTTTCTTTTTAATTGCATTGTGGAACCGTTAATAAGATCATGTATTACATTGTCTTCTATATCTTGACGTCGTCATGTCATGTCTAACAGCTTGCTCTGCATAATATGAATCTTCAGCAACCACACTCAAAGAAATTGGGGGAAAATCAGCAGGAAAGCACATTTTCCACTGATGTGCTTTCCTCATTAGTAGATTCAGATGCAAACCTAATAGATCAAATCGCTCAGCAATTTAAATCAGTAAAAATACTGTTTTGACCATGTTGACAACATTACAAATACAAATTTGCATTAGAACATACTGCATACGCATATAGTTTATTTTAATTTAGTTTAGAGATACAGTGCGGAAACCGGCCCTTTGGCCCACTGAGTCTGCGATCCCCACACATTAACAATATCTTACCTACCACACTAGGGACAATTTACACCCATCCAATTGACCTACAAACCTGTACGTCTTTGGAGTGTGGGAGGAAACCGAAGATCTTGGAGAAAGCCCACAATGTCACGGGGAGAACGTATAATCTCCGTACAAACAGCACCTGTAGTCGGGATGGAACCCGGGTCTGTAAGGCAGCAACTCTACCGCTGCGCCACCGTGCCGCTAAATGTTTCATGTTTATGTTTATGTTTTATGTACATAAAACAATATGTCATAGAGAGTCATAGAGTGAAAAAAGCATGGAAACTGGCTGTTCAGCCCAGCTTGCCCGTGCCGACCAATGTGCCCCATCTATACTAGTCCCACCTGCCCGCATTTGGCCTATATCCCTATAACCCTTTCCTACCCATGTACCTGTCTAAATATCTTTTAAATGTTCTTAGAGTTTCACCCTCAACCACCTCATCTGGCAGCTCATTCCATATACCCACCAGCCTCTACATGAGAAAGCAGCCCCTCAGATTCCTATCAAATACTTTGAATTGGCAAGAAAATTCAAAAATACTTAAACCAACGTCAGGGATCACCTGGCTTTACATAAGTCGTGGCAATCTTTTGATTCACAGACATTTGCAGTTGAACGTGAAAATAATGTTGAAATACGTCGTGCTTAAACTGATATGCATTGACAGGCATAAATTGTGATTTTTGCTTTGTGCATTGAAATTAATTTCTCCACGTTCAAATAAACGTTGACATCTTCAGTCGAAATACCACCTGCATTGAAAATTGTGTTGTATTTGGGGGTTTCTCAATGCTTGGTGAAATATTGGAGATTTTATATAACTGTTCTCTTTTTATTAGTTTCTTGTGGTTTTTTCCCACCTGGCTTGCAAATAGTGGATGCATTTGCAGACGCCATCCAAAAGAGGAAAGGAAATAACAGGGAATTGTTGGCTATGAATTCTGATGTCAATGGTGGGGGAAATGCTGGAACCTATTATAAAAAATCTAATAACGGCATGCTTGCAAAACATTAATGGGATTAGCTAAAGTCAGCATAGGATTTTGAGAGATAAATGAAGTTTAATAAATCTAATGGAGTTTTTCTGACGAGTACTGTAGAGGAGGGGAACTGAAAAAAACTGTGGATGTGGTGTACATAAAATTATGGGGATGGAAAAATCCAACACTAGAGGGTACAGCTTTGAGATGACAGAGGCAAAGTTTAAATGATATGTGCAGGACATGTTTTTTTATACAGAAGATGCTGAGTGCCCGAAATACATTGCCAGGGGTGGTGGTGGAGGCAGATACAACAGTAGCATTTAAGAGGCTTTTGGACATGCATATGGATATGCAGGGAATGGGGGGATGTAGATTATGTGTAGGCAGATAGGAGTTGTTCGGCACAGATGTTGGGGCCGAAGGGCCTGTTCTTGTGCTGCACTCTTCCATATTCTATGCTCTATGTACATTTAGACATTGTAAGGCTTTTGATAAGGTTTCACATAGGAGGTTAGGGTAACATTTTAAAGCATATGGGGCTGGGGATAATTCAAATCTGTGTAGATACAAATCTCCTCAAGGAATACCTACTTTAAGAGGTTCCTCTCTCTCGGACGAGTGTTCTGAGACCCTCTCTCACTGCTCCCCTTCTGTGATTCTTGCTGCTCTGCCTGCACTCCAACCATGTTCTGACCTGGTTTCGCTAGAGTCAGAAGAGTCAGTCCCGACAGGAAATGTCACCTATCTATGTTCTCAGGAGATGCTGCCGAACCCGTTCAGCTACTCCAGCACTATGTGTCTTTTTTAAGATAAATGGTATGTTGGCCTACAATGCAAGAAGATCCAAATATAGGAACAAGTGTGTGTAGTTGTTGCTCTACAGAACCTTGGTGAGACCCCATGTGAAATTCTGTATATAGCTTTCTTCCCTTCACACTCATTCTATTTTATTCTACCTTTGCATCCACTCCCTACATGCTAGGACAAACATACAGAGGCCAATTAACCTACACAAACCCACATGACTTTGGGATGTAGGAGGAAACCAAAGCACATAGAGAAAAACCAACGTACAAACTCCACACAGACATCACCCGTATTGTAAGCAATTTTGTGCCTCATATCTGAAGAAGGATGTGTTGGCACTGAAGAGGGTTCCCTGGTCAAGATTGAACCCGGGTCTCTGGCGCTGTGAGGCAACAACTACCGCCGTGCCATTGTGCCGCCGTTAATTAAATTCAGGAAGGGGATGGATGTATCCCCTTTTGATAACCATGGTTATGCAGAGAAAACTGGCATAGAGAATTGAAACGGATGATCAGCCTTGATCATGCTGAATGGTGGAGCAATCCTCAAAAGACACGAAGGGCCACTCCTGCTTCTTTTTATGTTTCTTGGCTTCTAATCCAGTCTTTCCTTTTATCATTTTATTGATATTTGCCTGCCCTGTTCACGCTGATCTTATATACTATTTTTCCATCCTGTCTTATAATAGCAATTGGCAATTGCCAGTGGGTGCAAGAGCACCAGTCTTTGGAAATATTAACATCCCAGCATTTCAGGGCACTGGAAGCAAATGAACAACGAGCACTGTTGGTTGCTGATATCCTTACACTTATTTAAAGACCAAAGATTTGAAGACCAAAAATTTGCCATTGTCAGAGTGAGGCTGAATGCAAATTGGAGGAACACCATCTCATATTTCGCTTGGGCAGCTTACAGCCCAGTGGTGTGAATATTGATTCCTCTCACTTCAGGTAGCCCCGGCATTCCCTCTCTCTCTCTATCCCTCCCACACCCAAGTCGCGCCAGCTTCTTGTTTTCACCCTACAAACAGCTAACAATGAATGGCCTGTTTCCTTTATCATCGTTACTTTTTTTGCATTTCTTTTATTCATTGTTCTTTATCTCTATATCTCTCATTTCCCTTATCCCTAACCAGTCTGAAGAAGGGTCTTGGCCTGAAACGTCACCCATTCCTTCTCTCCAGAGATGCTGCCTGTCCCGCTGAGTTACTCCAGCTTTTTGTGTCTATCTTCGGTGTGAAGCAGCATCTGCAGTTCCTTCCTTCACAGTTTATCTCCCAAACCTGATTGCAACTTTCTCATGTGTCTTAACCTGTTGCTTCTGACAATGAAAGTAATAAGACGTCTGTGTGCACCAGAGTAGTGATCAATTGAAACAAGGCAGCACTGACTAAGGATCTGCTGTTAACCAATGTTAAAGTGTAGTCAATTATTAATAATAATTTATTGTGGAGAATATTTATTCTGACCCATAGCAACCATCAGGTGTTTTTAACTACCCTCTTTGCAGACTGATGCACTTATGAAATCAAAAGACTATTTAATGGCAAAATAAAGTATTCATCAAAATTAGTATTTAAGAAAAGTACGTATGTTCAGAAAGTTTAAAATGTAAAAAGTTGGAGAGTGTCCTTACAAAGTATGTACAACTGAAACTTGACATTCATTAGGCTTTTGAGTTGGCACAAACAATGATACAACGATGCACTTCAAAAGTGTTATAACTCATTATAACATGCGCATTCATAAAGAGAGTTAAAGTGCCATACATTGGGATTTTCTGCTGCAGATACCACATCAAATTGAGTTCATTGTGATGGTAATGAATAAGCATTCTGCATGTTAAACATGTACATCTTTTGAAAAGTCATTTTCTCTAAAATGGTTCTCAGTGACTCATCCATAATTAAGTAAATCAGTACTGTTTAGTAATTGAAGAAGATAATACACCTGTTAGAATATGGGAAAAAAAGAAGGGAATGGATTTCTAAAATTCAATACTCGATTCAACAATGAAAGTAATGACATGAGAAGTGGATGTTTTCAATTGCATAGCAAATCACTTAAAAAATCTGAGACATGCCACAATCATTTTGACTTTTGATGGTGTACAACAGCCAATATGTTATCATCTACCTATTACATATTTCTTATGATATTCATTTCCATAGAGCTTGGAGAAATATATAATTTCTGCCCAGTACAATAATCATCCACTTCACACCTTATTCTAAAAATCTAAATGACACTTGCAGTCTTGTTGTCTTGAGTTTGGAGAGCAAAGTGAGAGGTCATCATTTGCCTTCCTCACAGCAATGTGTAAGTATTTAAGGTGGCACAGTGGCACAGCGGTAGAGCTGCTGCCTTACAGCGCCAGAGACCCAGGTTAGATCCTGACTATGGGTGCTGTCTATACAGAGTTTGTACGTTCTCCCTGTGACCATGTGCATTTTCTCCAGGTGCCCCGGTGTGCTCCCACACTATAAAGACTTGTAGGTTTGTAAGTAAATTGGCTTCTGTAAATTGTCCCTAGCGAGTAGGATAGAACTAATATATGGGTGATCATTTGGTGGCACAGACTCGGTGGGCCGATGTGCCTGTTTCCACGATGAATCTCTAAAACTAACCTAAAATTAAATACGGTGGGATCTTGATCAGCTGAGTAAGTGGGCTGAATATGTTTAATTCAATTATCTGTGAGGTGTTACATAGTGGGAATTCAAACAGGGCAGAACAAAGTCTTAGTCTGCCCAAACTCTTCCGTACAGGATCAAACCCGGGTCACCGGTGCTGTGAGGCAGAAGCTTTACCACTGTCCCACCCCAACCATTTTCGCTGTCTTGATAACCATCTTCACTGTCAAAAATACCACCAATTTTAGTGTCATCTGCTAATCATTTAGTGTCATATTTAATCTAATTTTATCTAATTTTAATCTAATTTAGTGTCATATACTAATCATGCCTTGTACATTCTCATCCAAGTCCTTGATCATGATGACAAATAGCAAGGGGCCCAGGGCCATTACAAGTCACAGGCCTACAGTCCAAAAAAAACAAGCTGCTACATTCACCCTCTGCTTCATAACATAAAACTAATTCTGTATCCAGTTAGCCAGCTCTCCCTGAGCCCCATGTAATTTAACTTTTCAGAGCAGCCGACCATGCAGAACCTTATTAAAGGCCTTGCTGTCATGCAGCCTACAGCCCTGCTCTTATCAACCTTCTTGGTTACTTCTTCAAAAATCTCAATCAAATTCATGAGATATAATTCTCTCATGCACAAAACCATTCTGCCTATCCCTAATCAACCCGTCTTCCCAAACGTATGTATATCTAATTCCTCAGAATCCTCTCCAAGAACTTGGACGATAGACAAAGTGCTCTATAATTCTCAGGTTTATTTTGTATTCCTTAAATAGTGGCATGACATTAGCCATGCTCCCGTCTTGCAGTGCCTCATCCAGGGCTAAAGGTGATATGGCAGCCATCTTTTCTAGCTTCCCACGGTGTCCCTTGGATACACCTGATCCAAGTGTGCATCTTGAGATGTATCTCCCTTGTATCTACCGTGCTAGATTTGTAGAGATCTAGATGTATCTACCTTGCTAGATTTTAAAACAGCCAGCCTCCCCCCTCAACTGTAAGACATCACCATTAACTTTCCTAAGTTTCCTGGTGTTCATGTCTTTCTCTTCAGTAAACTCGAAAGCTGTAGGACATAAGTGCATTGTATTTAGCGCCTGTGAAAGGACTCCTGGATTCTCTACTGGAGAACACGAGTGTTTGGCTTGGAAGTCCAAAATGCTTCAAGGTAAAAGAAGTAGCTTTGATTCAACATTGGCCCCATTAACTACCCACAGAATTCAAGGGAAACCAAGTCATCCTCCATTCCAAGGGAGGTCCTCAGTAAACAAAATGAGGCTGCAGCCAGAAAGATTGTGTTAAATTGATACCCGCAATACAGGCATCACAAAGTGGCATCAAATAGTGGAAAGTCAAGTGGAAAGAAAGTGCAGCAAGCCCACACAGTGGGTTTTAGTTACAATAACATCAGTTATTTTATTGTGGATGTAAGAATCTATCGTATTTGGAAATTCTGAATATTTCAGAAAATGTGTGAGTGCAAACAGACAGAGAATTCTCTGGCTGTCAAGGGACAATGTTTTTTAAGATGCTAGATTAAAATATTCTTCACCGTCAATTACATTTTGTGAAAACTATCCAATTGTGTGAAGCAAACTTTTGATTTTTGTTTAAGAAAGGACAATCTATCTTCTTGTCAATTAAGTCAATAGAAATGTGTAGGAATGTACTGCAGATGGTGGTTTACGCTGTATATCAACACAAAATACTGGAGTAACTCAGCAGGACAGGCAGCGTCTCTGGAGAGAAGGAATGGGTGACGTTTCAGGTCGAGACTCATCTTCAGACTCTCCAGAGATGCTGCCTGTCCCGCTGAGGTACTCCAGTATTTTGTGTCTGTCTTCGGTGTAAACCAGCATCTGCAGTTGCTTCCTACACTTAAGTTGCAACTGATCTCACTCTCACCCGACAGTCCATCCAATATCCAGTGCTTAAAGTGAATGCTTGTCCTTCGGATGGTATGTTAAAGATGTCCACTTGTTGATCATTGATCTCCCAAGCAATTATATCAATCATTCACCTTGTAACTGCTTTGGAGCTTTGATGTTTGCAGCTTGTTTGCAGCATCCTAACATTGGCTGCTCCAAAAATAATTAGTGTAACTCAGTCAAGGCCAACCTTTGAAATGTGATTAAGCACTCTATATTTTATTAGGATAATATCCTTCTTTAAATTTCCCTACTGAAATATTAACACATTGATTTGATTGGAAGATACAGCGTGGAAACAGGCCCTTCAGCCCAGGGAGTCCTTGCGGGCATTGGACACCCCCGTTCACACTGGTTCCATGTTACACCACTTTCTCATCCACTCCCGACACACCAGGGGCAATTTACAGTGGGCCAATTAACCTATAAACCTTCATGTCTTTGGGTTGTTTGAGGAAACCGAAGCACCCAAAGGAAACCCGCAGGATACACAGCGAGAACATGCAAACTCCACACCGACAGCTCCCGCGGTCAGGATCGAACCCAGGTCTCGGGCCTGGATTTTTGACACAGTTCAGTAAATGGCTGGCGCCTTGGCTTCATTATATGGTGAGAAATTACAGAACTTATTTTTAATGATTTCCATGTAAACCATCTGATAATAGTTGGAATGGTTTCACGGTGAGCTCCAGAAATTTGACATGAAAGTGGTATAACAATTATGGCATAGAGTATATGAAAAGCTGAAGGTTATGCAAACCTATTAAGACATGGATGATCAACTGCTTTGTGAAACTACAGGCCAACTTGACCAAGCCGTCAAAGTTGCCATGTGCCTGCATTTGGTTCATATCCCTCTTAACACTTCCTATCTATATACCTGTCCAAAGCTATTTTAAAATTCATAATTGTATCCACTTCTATAGCTTCTTCTGTATGATTGAACTATTTTTTTTGTTTGGAATGAATAATAGTTTATTATTATATGGTACAGACAAATTGTTAAGCAGAGAAACCTACTTTGTTAGATGAATAACCAAAGTTTTTTGCTTATCTCCTTTCAGCTCAGTAATAGATTCTACTGAGCTTTGTTATTTGAGTTGCAGTGAGTTGGGAAGGGTCTCTACACTGGCTTATCCCTATCATTTATTCTTGTGTTCGTGTGGATAACCTTTGGTTTATAGCTTGATGCACTATTGACGGCCAGTTTTCAACGAAGTATTGTGATGTGAAGATCTCTAATTAGTGTCACTAAGGGCAATCTTTTATTGACAAGGATAAATAACCTTTCCATCATTCTCGTACTTTGGAGTAGAATTCTACCTTGACAACACAACACGACAGACAATCTCTTGCACAACCATAGATGTTTTCTAATTGTGTTTTTTGTGTCCGTGTCTTGTTTTGTTTTGCACATTTTTCATTTATTTTCACTCTCGGGGAATTTATGTTTACATTTTGCATAATTTATGTTTTTGTGTGTTCTTGTTGCCTGAGTCTATGTGCCTGAGATGCTGATGTAAACCAGATTTTCCTTGTTTCTGTAGCTCACCATACTTGTGCATATGACAAAAAACTTGACTTGACATGACTTAATATCTTCTGCAGAATTCACTCCATTAGTTGGTTCAAAATGATCAGCTTGTCGTTTAACCCAAAATAACTCTTCTTGATTTAAAGTGGAAACTTTTGTGCGAAGGAATGACAAGATTGTAAAAATAAGTGGAAAGTTAATAAAAAATAAATTGAACAAGGGTTCAGTTGCCCTGCACAGAAAGGTGATATTGAAAAACTATTTTTTGTAAACATTGAAATATTGTTCTTTTAAAACCAAGCGACTATGATGCATAGTTTCATTTTATCTTGAGCAACATTTCCCCTCTCAGTAATATCGAATGAAGTAAAGGATTTATTTAATCCCATTGGCATACATTTAGTTAAACATCCTGATATAAACATTGCCACAAACCTCCTTATTCATCGAGGTATCACATTTACTCCTTCAAAATACAATATTGCTTTTTTTTTCATCAAAATATTCAACATCCATCGAGACGAGGCCGATCACTCGTTTTTTTATTAATCATTATATTTTCAAAGAACCCATGCTACAACAAAGAAAAATACTATTGCCCAAAGTCAATTTCATGGCTGCTGATCACAGCACTTTACATGAGTGTAGTTTTCCCATTATGGTCCAATTCTGTGTATCTGAAGAGTTTCTGTGTTCGAGCAGATGAATTTGTCAATATCTGTGACACAATATGACTATATCATCCCCATGAGAGAATGAGCAAGATCAAGCTGATGGCCAGTCAATTAATTTGTAATGATCACCAGCCAGATCCAGTGTGCCAGCACAATGCCCACCTTCTCACCATGGTATGGAAGTAGGGATTATGCTGCAGGTCAGGGCGGCACAGTGGCACAGCGTTAGAGTTGCTGCTTTACAGTGCCAGAGACATGGGTTCGATCCTGCCTGCAACTGCTGTCTGGATGGAGTTTGTACGTTCTCCCTGTGACCGCTTGGGTTTTTCCTGGGTGCTCCTGTTTCCTCCTACACTCCAAAGACGTACAGGTTTGTGGGCTAATTGGCTACTGTAAAATGCAAATTATCATTAGTGTGTAGGATTAGTGTGTAGGATATGGGGTGATCGATGGTCGGTGCAAACTCGGTGGGCCGAAGGGCCTGTTTCTACCCTGTATCTCTAAAGTCTAAAGGTGCATTTAAATTAGGGAGGTGGCAATGAATTGAGGTTGAAGAACTTGGCAAAGTCCGCATGTACATTAAATGTTCATGTTTGTTTACTTGGGTTACCAAATGTTAGATTTCTGCTCTTACAAGGTTTACATTTTACACCTACATTGAAAGTAGATTTTGCAATGGCAACTGCAATGAAACTTTGAAATGCCACCTCAGACAATCCAAAACTAAATAGACCACCATCCTGTGCCAAAATCTATCATGTACAGCGTCAAAGGGATGTACTTTTCACTGTAAAGATAGAATATATTAAACTAAAAAATAAAGAAATACAGAAGCAATGTAAATCGGCGCAGCGGTAGAGTGCTGTCTTCTAGCTCCAGGGACCCAAGTTGGAACCTGACTATGGGTGCTGTCTGTACAGAGTGTGTACGTTCTCCCTGTGACCTTGTGGGGTTTTTCCAGGTGCTCCGGTTTCCTCCCTCACTCCAAAGGCGAGTAGGTATGTAGGTTAATTGGCTTCAGTAAATTGCATATCCTCACTAGTGTAAAGGATAATGCCTGTGTACGAGGTAACTGCTGGTTGGCATGGACTTGATGGGCCAAAGGGCCTGTTTCCTCATTGTATCTCTAAGGACAGGGTAGAGTCCTAGTGGATGCTTGCTCTCATCAGGGAATCCAGAACCAGGGAGCATCGCCTCTGGAAAAGCAGCTGCTCGTTTTCATAAATGAGGCATTTCTTTTCTCAGTGGATTTTGAATATTTGTAGTTTCCTGCCCAAGGGAACCGTGGAAACGGCATCATTAACTATGTTCAAGTTTGAGATAGATTCTTGAGATTTAGGTAATCGTGGGTTAACGTGCACAGGTAGGAAAATGGAGCTGAAGCAAGAATCAGATTAGCCATGATCTTATTTAAAAGACAGACACAAAGTGCTGGAGTACCTCAGCCTCCAAACCCACAGCATTGGCTGTGGGAGGCACCCCCTGGGGACAAATGTGGCCGAGCTAGGAGAATGACGTCAGTTTGCTACCGAGAGACGACTGTGGGGCCTACATTGTTTCCATCGATAGAGGGGCGGATTTATCAGGAAAATGGAGCAGCTGAAGCCCCCTAGGCAAATGAATTTTGAGTCAAGGGACCTGCCAATGGAGTGGAGACAATGGAGGGAGGAGTTTGAGCTCTATGTTGATTTGAGCATGGAAGGGAAGGATGACAAGACAATGAGGAAACTGCTCATGTACCTAGTTGGACCGCAAGGGAGAGAGCTCTACCAAGCGCTCAAGACACGGAGGCTAGAGAGCAACGTACAAGAAGTTACGCTAGAGCAGGCTCTCGATGCTTTCGAACAGCATTGTCAACCCGTGAGGAACGAGACCGTCGACAGGTATAGATTCCTTATGAGGAGCCAAGAGAGAGGGGAGACTTTTGATTAGTTTTCAATAGAACTGAAGCTCTTGGCAGCTCATTGCGGTTTCAGAGAGTTGAAGGATTCACTGATACGTGATAGAATAATATGCGGCATAAGGGATGACATGCTGCGGGAAAGACTTCTCCGAGAAACCTCACTTGACTTAGAAAAGTGTGTGAAGGCATGCCAGGCTTCGGTGCTGGCCAAGGCCAGAGTTGATGTCCTGGTAGGGGACCAGCGACAAGATGTCTGTGTAGTGAGACATGAGGGGAAACGATACCAGTCAACTATACAGTGCAAATACCACGGATAAAAACATGAGAGAAAGAAGGAGAAATGTCCGGCATATGGCAGGGAGTGTTTCAAATGCCATCTGAAAGATCATTTCGCCTCACAATGCACGGAAAAGCAGGGGAAACAGAAGAAAGAAAAGAAAAGGAAAAAACCTGTGCATGCAGTGGTGGAAGTGGAGAGTTCCAGTGATGTTTAGTCTAGAGAGGTTCCATGTGTACACATATGGAAGACCAGTGAATGTGCAGTCAGACCATAAGTCAATGGACATAATCGCCACAAAACCACTTCATCGTGCACCAAAGAGATTGCAGAGGATGCTCGTGAGGATGCAGACCTATGATGTGACAATAAGATACAGACCAGGGAAGGAGATGCAGCTTGCAGACACGCTGAGCAGAGCATATATCCAGACTGGCAAGACTGACAAGACCATGAGAGAACTGGAGACTGTAAACCTGGCAAGGCACATCCCAATAGCACAGCCTCTGCTAAATGGCATAAGGGATGCAACAGAAACAGATGAGACTATGCAGAAACTGCAAGAGGTGATCAAACGAGGCTGGCCAGAGAACAAGAAGGAGGTTGACCCAGAACTTGTCTCCTATTTCCATGTGAGGGACGAGCGGATTGTTGGAGATGGCCTCATATTTAGGGGAGAGAGAGTAATCATCCCTAAAGCCAGGATACGCGACATGCTCACACGGGTACATGATTCCCACATTGGGGTGAATGGCTGTCTAAGAAGGGCAAGGGAATGTCTGCACTGGCCCGGAATGTGTGCAGAAATTAAGGACTTCGTACAGAAATGTGAGACATGTCAAGCTCAAGGGAAAGAGCAACCAAAAGAAACACTGCATTCCCATGGGCAAAGGAGGGTGCAGATTTGTTCCACTTGGATGGAAGTAACTATTTGGTCACTGTGGACTATTTCTCAGGATATTGGGAAATAGACTATCTAGAGAAAACACTGGCAGTGAATGTCGTCCATAAAATCAAAGGCCAATTCGCAAGATATGGAATACCAGATCAGCTCATCACAGATAATGGGCCACAGTTCACAGCTCAGGAGTTCAATAGATTTACCAAGAAGTGGCAGTTTGAACATACGAACGCATCACCCTATTATCCACAGAGTAATGGAAAGGCGGAGAGAAGTGTGAAAGTTGCGAAGTCATTGCTGAGGAAGGCTAAGGCTGCCGGAGCTGACCCGTACCTGAGCCTACTAGCTTTTCGCAACACACCAACACCTGGCATGAGTAGCAGTCCAGTCCAAAGATTGATGAACAGACGTACCAGGACCATTCTACCAACTACTTAGAGGCTGCTCAAACCTGAAATTCAGGAAAAGGTAGGAGATGAGTTGAGAGCAGCTAGAGACAGACAAGCAGACTGCCACAACAGAGGATCTCAAGATCTGATTCCCGTGAAAGCTGGCGATCCAGTTCGAGTGAAGCTGACCGATAATCGACATCAGCCCTGGAGGAAGGCTGCGGTTGTAGGCCGTGTTGTGCATCTTATGAAGATGTTGCCAGATCTTATGAAGTCAGAACCGAGGACGGCGTCATCTATCGTCGGAATCGGCGCCATCTGAGGAAGACCAACTATCCATTTGCCTTGACTATTGTTTTCCTCTTCACATACCTAAAAAAGCTTTTACTATCCTCCTTTATATTATTGGCTAGCTTCCCCTCGTACCTCATCTTTTCTCCCCATATTGCCTTTTTAGTTATCTTCTATTGCTCTTTAAAAGAGTCCCAATCCTCTGGCTTCCCACTCTTCTTTGCTGTGTTGTACTTCTTCTCTTTTATTTTTATGCTGTCCTTGACTTCCCTTGTCAGACACGGGTGCCTCTTACTCCCCTTAGATTCTTTCCTCCTCTTTGGGATAAATTGATCCTGCAACTTCTGCATTATTCCCAGGAATACCTGCCATTGCTGTTCCACCGTCTTCCCTGCTAGGGTCTCCTTCCAGTCAAATCTGGCCAACTCCTGGCCAAATCTGGCCTCTGTAATCCTCTTTGCTATACTGTAATACTGACACTTCTGATTTTTCCTTCTCCCTCTCAATTTGCAGAGTAAAACTTATCATATTGTGATCACTGCCTCCTAATGGCTCTTTTACCTCGAGTCCCCTTATCAGATCAGGTTCATTACACAACATTAAATCCAGAATTGCCTTCTCCCTGGTAGACTCCAGTACAAGCTGTTCTAAGAATCCATCTTGGAGGCACTCCATAACCTCTCTTTCCTGGGGTCCATTATCAACCTGATTTTCCCAGTCTACCTGCATGTTGAATTCTCCCATAACCGCCGTAGCATTACATTTGCGGCATTCCAATTTTAGCTCTTGATTCAACTTGCACCCTATGTCAATGCTACTGTTTGGGGGCCTGTAGATAACTCCCATTAGGGTCTTTTTACCCTTACAATTCCTCATTTCTATCCATACTGATTCTACATCTCCTGATTCTCTGTCACTCCTTGCAAGGGAGTGAATATCATTCCTTACTAACAGAGCGACCCCACCCCCTCTGCCCACCTGACTGCCTTTTCTATACGTTGTGTACCCCTGAATATTCAGTTCCCAGCCCTGGTCCTCTTGTAGCCATGTCTCTGTGATTCCCACAACATCATACTTGCCAATGTCTAACTGAGCCTCAAGCTCATCCACTTTATTTTTTATACTTCGCGCATTTAAATACAACACTTTAACTCGGTATTCCCCTCCCCTCTCACACCGGTCACCATTGGCCCTGACCTTACTCTCTTATCCCATCTAGAACTTCCCTTCCCATTTCTTCGAGAGTCCTTTGCAATTTCTCCTGTATTCGCTTCCCCTTTAACTCCATCTTCATATTCCCAATTTGTCAACCCCTCCCCCCCCCACTACTTAGTTTAAACCCACACGTGTAGCACTAGCAAACCTGCCTGCCAGAATGTTGGTCCCCCTGCTGTTAAGGTGTAACCCGTCCCTTTTGTACAGGTCACCCCCTCTTGTACTTCTGTAACAAAAAGTCCCAACTTCTATACTCATTCCCCTGTCGGATGGAGGACAATGTGTCACAAGCCTACTTCACCACCCTATCAACCTGTGACCATATTGAATGGTGGAGCAGGTTTGGTGGGGTTTTTTGCTGTTTGTTCTCATGTTTTTTTATGTGAAGCTTCGCCAAACCATAATATACCCAGCAGCCAAGAAGATTAAATTCTCACTTGACTGTTAGTTCCCCTAGTTATAACAAAATAAAGCATAATTGATTCAGTAGACAGGCTGGTGAGCAGCACTAAAATTTGGAGATTTCAGGAAAAACTATATGATTCAAATCATTGACGAAAGTGGCTTTGACATATTCGTGTGAATAAAATAACAAAATAGATTACTCATGTTTTTGCAAATGACTTTCTGCATTCATTTGTTGGCTGAATGAACATTGATTTTTGAATCCTGGAATCTGATGGTTTGACATGTAGAATCAACCAAACATTAATTGCCCCATATTTGCTAGATTTTTTATCATCCAAAATACAAGTGATACCGCTGCAAAACTAAATATTTTGGGTGTAATTTATCAATGCTAATCTGCTTTCAAATGGATTATTCCGGTCTGCATCAATATGTCATTCAAATAATCTGCTTGAAGCTGGAATGTTTCAGAACGCAATAATAAAAGATATATTAATCATTGGGGTTTAGGAAATGAGTTATGTTAAAACGTAAAAACAACAAAATGGCTTTAAATGTTCCTTCATTCTTGAAAGCTTTCTCAAGGTTTAATGCTCATCTCTAAAGAGAAGAAAAAAAAATTGAGCCTGTAGAAACAAGGTGCTGGTTTACACAAGGCACAGACTTGGTGGGCCGAATGGCCTGTTTCTCTCTAAAAAAATCATGCACTGACTGTCACATTCTTTTGTTTTGGTAATTTCATTTCTTATTCACACACTTAAAATAGCAGGATTCCTGGTAATTTAAATGGAGCAAGTTGTTTATTAAATAAATGTGTAGGAAGGAACTGCAGATGCTGGTTTACACTGAAGATAGACCCTTCAGTCAGACCTGAAACGTCACCCATTCCTTCTCGCCAGCGGCCTGTCCCACTGAGTTACTCCAGCATTTTTTGTCTATCTTCTTTACTAAATAAAACTTTGTGAGAGACATGCCTCCTCCACATGCAGGCAGTTTCATCACGGAATGAGTTCCTTGAACCTTCTCCCAAACATTGTTGCTGTACAGACATAAAGAGCAAATGGTCATACTGTGCTATTATTACAAGTGTTAATAACTCAATATAACATATGCCACACGAGCGGCAGTTTCCGTTTCAATGCCCTTCTTAGTCTGCGATCAGCTAAGGACCATTTCAAGCTAAGTTCGACAAAACAGATGAAATGGACTCATCCCTCTGACAGCCAGGGTTAATGAAAAGTTGTTCCACTCGGTGTAATGGCTTATATAACATGCCAATCGGTAGATTACTTTCCCTAAACTATCAGCAATTCCCTCAGGCATTAACTTGGTCGAATGATACTTTTGTTGATCAATTGAGTTCTGTTTGAAGTGGAGACCACAGCAATTATTATTTTTTATGACTGCGAGCCGATGAGGTCTGTCCCTGAGATCTCTGGAAAAAAGAACAGGACTTCAAGTTACTTCACGTTTTCTGTACAATTCATATCTAATTTACATATTTATCTGCTTGTCTATTTGCCTGTGATGTCACTACACGCAAGATTTCCATTGTACCTGTAGGTTACCATACTTGTGCAAATAACAATATAGTCATACAGTGGATTTGATTTGACAATCATTTTATAGACTGTTTGCAATTCATAAATGGTAATTTTGAAGCAAAGTTATGATCCAAACTCAGATTATTTCAGATGAACCTACCAGACCCAAATGTTGCACAGTATTGATCACAGTGCATTTGTTCCAATGCACATCACCCATTAGCCCTTCCATTGACGTTGGGTCTGACAACACTCTTATATTGTGACAGAAAATTATTTCCTCCCACATACTAAACTTTTCAGCAAATGTAAGCATGTGGGGAGAAATTCCATTTTCCCATGTTGTGACATGAAGTAATTTGCCTATATGGTAAACGGTGTGGGTCTGCGAAAAATGAGCACCTAAAGGTAAAAAATGCAGTGCATTGCAGGGTCTCTCCTTGACCGCGTGGGTTTTCTCCGAGATCTTTGGTTTCCTCCCACACTCCAATGACGTACAGGTATGTAGGTTAATTGGCTTGGAGTGTGTAAAAAAAATTGTCCCTCGTGAGTAGTGTAGAACAGTGTGAATGTGCGGGGATCTCAGGTCGGCACGGACCCGGTGGGCCAAAGGGCCTGTTTCTGCGCTGTATCTCTTAAACTAAAACTAAAGTGTGTTCATTCACTGTCAGGAAATTGTTAGATCAGTTCAGATCTAGTTTAAGGGTACAGCATGGAAACAGTCGCTATAGCCAACCAAGTCCGCGCCGACCAACAATCACCCATACACTAGTTCTACCCTCCACATTAGAAACATTTTACAGAAGCCAATAAACGTACAAACCGGCACTTCTTTGGAATGTGGGAGGAAGCCAGAGCACCCAGAGAAAATCCACGTGGTCACAGGGAGAACGTGCAAACTCTGGCGAGATAGCACCCATACTCAGGATTCAACCCAGGTCTCTGGCACTGTAAGGCAGCAACTCTACCGCTCTGCCACTGTGCCACCCTGTTCAGTACTGTCCAGGACTTATGCTGCAGCCAGTTTAAGATTTTGTTACATGAAGCTGGTCACCTCATGATAAACACATCCATTAAAAACCTATGAATAACGCCACCAAACCTGGGCATGGATCCAGTACAAGAGCTATTTAAAAGGCAAATCCATGCAGACATTGTTGCCCTGTCCTCTTGGACTGATGATTAACTAATGGGCTTTTTTTATTGGTGTGGGGAGTGGGGTGAGTTGGAGAAGGTATACTTGGGGATGATGACACTGAGCTCAAATTTTCCCAGATGAATTTAGCATCGTTATTGGACTTGTTTGCTCCAATTTGCGAGAGATTCTGTTACATTCATGGCCTTACAAATGGAGGATGAGAGTAAATAACCAAGAATATAGCAGAGAGCCTCATCCAGAATGTAAACAGGTCCTTCAGCCCAATTTGTCCATACAGACCAAGTTGTCCCGTCAAAGATAGTCCCATTTCCCATGTTTGGCACATACTTCTCTTAACCTTTCCTTTCCATGTATCTGCCCAAACAACTTTGAAATGTTGTTATTATGCCGGGCTCAACTATTTTCTCTCACTCATTCCCCATACTGACTAGCTTATGTGTGGAAACGCTGCTCTTCAGCCCAGGGCGGCACGGTGGCACAGCGGTAGAGTTGCTGCCTTACAGCTAATGCAGCGCCGGAGACTCAGGTTCGATCCTGACTACGGGCGCCCTCTGTACGGAGTTTGTACGTTCTCCCCGTGACCTGTGTGGGTTTTCTCCGAGATCTTCGGTTTCCTCCCACACTCCAAAGACGTACAGTTATATAGGTTAATTGACTGGGTAAATGTAAAAATTGTCCCTAGAGTGTGTAGGATAGTGTTAATGTGCAGGGATCGCTGGGCGGCGCGGACTCGGTGGGCCGAAGGGCCTGTTTCCGCGCTGTATCTCTAAATCTAAAAAGAAAACTAAATTTTTTCCCCTTTCACCTGAAACCTATGCCCTCTCGTTCTTGATTCCCCAACCCTGGGAGAAAGAGTCTATGCATTCACTCCACCCATGCCTGTTATGTTTGTATACATCTCTCGAGTCATTCTTCGGTCTCTTTCACTCCGTAGTATAAAGTCCCACTCTGCCCAACGTCTCGCTGTAGCTCAGACCCTCGAGTCCTAGCAACATCCTTGCAAATCTTCTGTTCACTTATTACAGTCTAAAGACATATTTTCTTACAGCGGGGCGTTCACAGCACCCACAGTTTTCAAGTGCAATTCATTACCTTGTCTTCCCTTCTTTTCAATCTCTTCTGCAGAAATGCATCTGAATTCTCAGCATGTTAGCAAAAGGAGACACCAGGTAGATCTGTGTTGAGTTGATTTGCAGAAGCCATGATTTATTCATTTCTCCACCATGTTATTATTCTTATCCACATTTGCTCAAAGTCTATGTGAAGACTGAATGCAGGAAGGCAGGGACTCTGAAACTGTGTCAAAGAGTAATGTTGTCCTACAGCCTCTATTTAGCCTTGTTTTGAGGTATTATCTGCCTGGTGCCGGTTATTTCATTTCCATCTCCATTTCAAAACAGGCCACACCCAAAACCCAGCGCATCTCACTCTGGTTTACACCGAAGACACACACAAAATGCTGGAGTAACTCAACGGGTCTGGCAGCATCTCTGGAGAAAAGGAATAGGTGGCATTTCGGGTCGAGACCCTTCTTCAGTCCGAGAGTCGGGGGAGAGGGAAACTAGAGGTATGAAAAGGAACAGAACAAATCAGAGCCAGCACCGATTACTTAAGAAAGGTGGAGCCCACAATGGTCCATTGTTGGTTGTGAAAAACGTGACAATGAAAGGATACAAACAGTGAAACTAGCAAAATGACTAGTGTGGAGGTGGGACAGACAGAGAGGGAATGCAAGGGCTACTTGAAATTAGCCGTTTTCTTCGTACCTTTAGTTTCACTCTTCCCTGACTATCAATCTGAAGAAGGGTCTCGACCCGAAACATCACCTGCTCCTTTTCTCCAGAGGTGCTGCCAGACCCGCCGAGTTACTTCAGCGTTTTGTGTCTATCTTTGGTTTAAACCAGCATCTACAACCCCTTCCTAGTCACTCTGGTCAGATGTCTGACTCATTGTAATAAGGTAGCCAAATGAATTTCATGGTGTCTCAGCCCCCATCTGATCAGTAATCACTGGATTGCTTATTTTTGCCATGATTTAATATCCACGCAGTGATACATTTGGAGGATATTGATTTTTTTTAATGACTGCACGAATATGATAGAAGAGGTAATTTCGCATGAATGCAGTAATTGAAGGCGCTAATTCATTCACTGATGTCCTGTCATGGTTGTACTTGGCTGGTTGTTCCTAGTCTCTTGGCAGGTGTGCAACATTGTTCCCTGATGGTGAAGGATACATCTGTCTTAATGTTTGGTGTGGGAGTTTCTGATCCATTATTTATCAATGCAAACATCAGTCTTCCCATGTCTGGTAAAGTGGAACGATTTCATCATCGTGGAAACCTAATTTCTTTCACTACCTTCAGAGTGACCAGTGGGACTTGTAGTTTTGTTTTTATTAATAACATGGCAAATTAAATTGTTCAGTCAAGCTTGCACTTGGGAGAGTTCTGAATGGAGTCTGTGCTTCCATTTGGGAATACTAAGGCTTCAGATGTTGCCTCATCTGCTCCATTGAATTTGACCTTGCTGTTTTCTTTGATTCATTAAATTGCCAGAGGTCAGGTTCAGTCTACTAACTTCTGGTTTATTGAACGGTTTTACACCAATCAAGATTTTCCTTGCAAACCGCCTATTGAATTGAAATAAAAGAAATATTGCGCTTCCTGATATAGAATTAAAAGAATCATGATGAGTTCAGTGTAACCATGTAATATGTGACCACTATACTCAAACTTGAGTTTAATTCCCAGAACAGGTAAACAGGGATGCAAACTCAATGTCCAACAGCCAGAGAGCATGACGTAAATCTGCCCGGATACCATTTTATATTCTGTATGTGGAGAAACAAACCAAGTTTGAAAGATAATCCATGTTTGTGACAACAACCATACAAGTGGTGAATAAATCTACAGGGTCAAGTTATGCTCGGAAGTAGATTTAGATTCAATTCACTGTGTGCTATTGCATGGACAGAATGCTAAACAGGTTATGACTGAGCTCTTTCATCCGAGCTGATGTGAGACTATTTCTGCCTGAGTGATTTTCCGTGGATGTCACGTAGGCAACTCAAAGATGAATTTTAGCTTCTTTTAGTATGATATATTTCTTGAATTTATGCCATGACAAGCTTAAATCTGCTATATAAAAAGCTGTGGTACAATAAGGGCATTGAGGTTAATGTGAAGAGGTGTGTCTGTTCAAAGTAACTTTGTAAAACTATTATTTGACTTCTAAAAGAAGGCGGCAGATGCAAAGATATTATGCAGGAAAGAACTGCAGATGCTGGTTTAAACCGAAGATAGACACAGAGCAACTCAGCAGGTCAGGCAGCATCTCTGGAGAAAAGGAACAGGTGACGTTTCGGGTCGGAACCCTTCTTTAGACTGAAAGTAGATGGGGGGATGGGGGACTGGAGGTAGGAAAAGGCTCGTGTTTCCTACATTTTCCTGCCTCCATTCCCGCCCCCCTCACTACTTTCAGTCTGAAGAAAGGTTCCAACCCAAAACGTCACCTGTTTCTTTTCTCCAGCGATACTGCATGACCTGCTGAGTTGCTCCAGCACATTGTGTCTATCAAGAAATTTACCTTGTGCAAATAGAAAAGCTGCCTTTTCAGAGAACTAGCAAAAGCATAGAGTGCTGATCATAATCAGCGAGTGAAGTTAGCAAATATGGAAGGAAGCAGAATTAACATTGTGGAGCATTTCTGATGGGTTATCAACTTGAAATCTTGATTCATTATTTCTTTACTTTCTGTCCACTGCCTGACACGTGGACAGCACTTTCTCTTTTCTCTAATCCAGCATTTGCAGTTCCTTGTTTCTAAATGAATCTTCAATTTCTTTTCCCCATTTTCTTGTGGTTAATGGCTTAAAATACACTTGTGTTTAATTTTCCCATTGTTGAGCCAGTGCCTGAAGAAGGGTCCTGACCCGAAACATTGTCTCTCCATTTCCTTCCACTTCAGCTGCTGCCTGACCCATTGAGTCTCTCCAACAGTGTGTGTTTAAAAAAAAAATAATGTTGAGATATGTCGTTTTAGTTTCAAACATGTTCAACATGCTGTTTGCTATCAGATCATTAATGCAGGAATGCTAAATGTAAAGAATGAGCTAAACTATGATAGGTATTTTTGTTTCCCCAAGTTATCTTGATGCAGAGAGAATGTGAAATAGGACCTTCATGCTTTGAACTCAATTCAGCTATGATTATGTGTCATGGATGGCACAGTCAATTCTCACTATTATCAGGGAATAAAACAAATGAAAACTTTGAAATAGCTCTATAATTGTTAACCTTAAACAATGTTATGGCCCCATAGTGTATTGTTAATTTAAATAAATGTAAGATTTTTTTAATCTTTCGGAGTCAGTGGACTAAATCATGTGTAGCCATAAACATTTCATTCTTAATTAAGTAGGTCTCCATTCATTATTTATCCTGTCCTCTTAGGAATGCTACTGCGTAAGGTCAAGTATCACTGTTCCACCCATTGATCATTATGGCACATGCACTGGCGATTAGCAATTTCCCAATCTCTATTTTTCCGAATTTTATTTTATCAGCCTACTGGGAGCACCTACCAGTTTTTTTAATCTGCATTCCAATGTGACTAAATTAGAATTATTTGGAGACACAAAGAACTGCAGATGCTGGTTTGCAAAAAAAGGACACAAAGTACTGGAGCAACTCAGCCGGGTCAGGCAGCATCTCTGGAGAACACGGATGGATGACGTTTCGGTTCGGGATCGTTCTTCATACTGATTGTTGTGTGTGCGGGGGGGGGGGGGGGGTTTGAGAGAAAGCTGGAAGAGAAGTGGGAAAGTGTGGGCAGGATATAGCCTGGCAAGTGATAGATGGATACAAGTGAGGGGAGGGGGTTGACAGGCAGTTAGTTAGACAAAGTCCAAAGATGAAACAAGTGTGAGATGAGGATGGAAGAGGTGTGAATTGTGAAGCCAGATGAGGGAATAAATGTGGAAGAAGATGGGAGAAGAGGGAAGTGGAAATTGGGAGTGAAACTAGATGTGGCACAGGGAAGAGAGGGGGAAGGAAACAAAATAGTTATTTCACTGTCTTCCAAGTAGCATTTCATGTACAACACACAGCACCTAAACATGTAGGTGAAAAGGGAGCAAGCTATCTCGAATGGTCCCATGTAGAGAACAAAGCTTTGGTGTCAGATCCTACTTTAGTCTTCGGACTTTAGAGATACAGTGTAGAAACTGGCCCTTCGGCCCACCGAGTCCACACCGACCAGCGATAACCCAGGACGCTGTGCACTGGGGTTAAGTAACTTTGCAACTTACTGAAACGAATTAACGTACAAACCTGCACGTCTTTTGAGTGTGGGGGGAAACCGGAGCACCTGGAAAAACCCCACTCAGTCACGGGAAGAAGGCTCAAACTCCATACAGACAGCTCCCGTAGTCAGGATCAAACTTGGGTCTTTGGCGCTGTAAGGCAGCAACTCTACCACTGCGCCACCGTGCCACTACTGAAAATGAAACGGCATTGAACCAGTCTTGATCAATGCGCAAATTGGCCAAAGCTTTGGCCAAGAGAGAGATACAGACCTTGAGTTGGACTGTTTGCTGCCCGCTCTAGATTTCTGCAGCATTGACTCTGTAAAACATTTGTATCTTTCTTAACCTCACCACGAGTTTCATGAATTTGCTGAATGTTCTTATCAATTGACTATTAAAGCTACGACAGAAGAAGAGAAGTTTGATCATGGCCAGCGACAAATAAAATAAATGACTTGGTAGTTGACAAACAGGAGTCAACTTCTCCTGCAAGGTAGGTGCAAGTTGTGAATTCATTAACAAAATTACAAAAGGAATGTTAAGTCCACATTTTTGGCAATGTTTTCCCTCTCTCTTTTTATGTAGGATTTGACATTGAATTTTAAGATGTTCACGTGAAGTGTCACAAACTATTTGCGTTTTAAGAATACAATATGAATGGAAATTGGTGAATTTGTCCTGTGCACATCATTTCTCCTCGTGCACTCCATTTCTCAATCCTTGCATCTCCTATCATAAGGAGAAGCAGTGTGCCACGGTCCATCAAGTCCCTGATGCCCTGTTTCCTTCAAACCTTAACTATTAATATTTTACAACATTACTGTAATCAAATAAAGGTAAAACTCGATAATGAGTTTTGGGGTGGGAAAAGCAATTGTCTCTTTAGACTTCAGAGATACAACACAGAAACAGGCCCTATGGCCCACCGAGTCCACGCCGACCAGCGATCACCCCGTACACCAGCACCATTTTACACACTAGCGATGATTTACAATTTGCAGAAGTGAATTAAATGACAAACCTGCACGTCTTTGGAGTGTGGGAGGAAAATGGAGCTGCTGGAGAAAGTCCACAGGGAAAACATGCAAACCCCACAGTCAGGGTCTAACTCGGGTCTCTGGCGCTATGAGGCAGCAACTCTACCGCTGCACCACTGTGCTATGCCTATGTCATCTCCTGATGGAAAAGAAGAGGTTTAATTCATCAAATTAATGCAGGCAATTCTATGCAGGGTTTCTGAATTCTGCTTCTTCCTACCTTCGAGATTTTTTTCTTTAATCATCGTGCATGTCCCTTTGGGAGCTTTCTACAGTTTAGAAATAATGTCATCAGCACTACACAGATGATATGGTGCACTCCTGGTTGGAGAGTGCTAATTTTCAAAGTCTATTTCGTTTAATGCAAAGAGATGATAAGAATATATATTTAACTGTGTGCGTGTGTGTGCAATTACAGCATGAGGTGCTCAGCAATAAATATATCCTGGTCTCAACGTCAGCACATCCTACCTGTGATATTGCCATTTCCCAGTCAATCTACTTGCCCAACATTCACCTGCTCCTCAATCACCTTGTTTGAAAGATGGACTCATCAGCATGGACATCCCACTGAGTCCATGCTGACTCTTGATCTACTATTCACACTGGTTCTATGTTATGCTGCTTTAGCATCCACTCCCTACACATTAGGGGGAAGTGACCGAGGCCAATTAGCTTACAAAAACCACATGTCTTTAGGATGTGGGAGAAACACTGGAGCACTCAAAAGAAACCCCCATGGTCACAAGAAGAAGGTGCAAACGCCAAGCAGGCAGCATCCTCGGTCAGGATTGAACCCAAATCTCTGACACTGTAAGGCAGCAGCTCTACCAGCTGTGCCACTGTGCTGTCCTATTGTAAATGGTAAAGGCGTTCTACTGGTAAAGGTGCACCATGTCAAAATTGCATGGAGATAATTCACTGCCATGCATTTAAAGTAAATAAAAAGTAACAAACTGAAATAATTTTGCTGAGAGTTCAACTAGACTATTATGGAAAATTACACACCATTTTGAGTTCACTTTTCTTATCTATAACGGTCCAATGAATGTCATGCCATGTATATTATATATAAACTCCATTAGCGATTATTACACAGTGAGCCATTGGAAAATTGTCACGCTTATTATTAGAGTTTACAAATTAGGTTTTATTGTAGCCAGACTGCTGTAGAACCCGTTCATTAGTAATAACTTTTAAGAGCATTTGGTGGAATGGTTTATTTTACTGTGAGCTGTTTAATTTTCATGCGGACTATTCCTGACAAATTATTTCACTGGCAAATATTCTAACAATGAGCTTTAAACCCATGAACGTTACTGGCAATGATATGGCCACGTTGTAAATGAGTCCAAGGAATAGTCGTCCTTATGGCTCAATTTGTCAATAAATGAGACGCGACAAGGGTTGACCTTTTAAAGTGCTGGTTAGTTACGAGGATAAAAGAAAGAGTACATGCGTAAAATCTTTCACGGCTTTCAGACATGACAAAGGATATTAAAGCCTTTGACATACTTTGAACTGCAGTGAGTGTTGAAATGGGGGAAACATCAGTAAATTTTCACATGGCAATGTTCCAGACACAGCAATGTGACCATGATTGGATACCTATTTTTTGCAGTTATAAATTAAAGAATGAATATTGCCTAAATCAGAGCGACCTCCCTTGATTTTCTTCGAATATTGGTGTGTGGGGATGGTTTACATCCATCTGAAGCTGGAACGGGATTTGGTTCACTGCCTCATTGGAAAAATGGCTCTGCAAACTGTGTAGCACTTTCTCAGTACTGCACTTGAATGCCACTATTTTTTACTTTAGACTTTAGAGAGTGCCAAAACAGGGCCTTCGGCCCACCGAGTGTGCTCCAACCAGCGATTACCCCACACACCGGCATTGTCCGACACACTAGGGACAATTTATCATTTTACTGAAAACACTTAAGCTACAAAACTGTACGTCTTTGGAGTGTGGGAGGAGACCGGAGCACCTGGAGAAAAATCACGTGGTCACAGAGAAAATGTACAAACTCCATACAAACAGCACCCTTAATTAGTGTCGAACCCAGGTCTCTGGCAGCAGCTCTAATGCTACACCACTATGCCGCCCACTTACACAACTGTGCAGCTCATTCAAACAGCAATATGGACACATCATCTGATGTTAGGATCCCTTAGATGGTTTTAATATATCCCTCCTGTGATACTGGAGTCTTCGGCAGGGCCATGATCCATTACCATCCCGAATGGCAATTGAGAATGTGGTGGTGAGCAATCATCTTGCATCCTTCCGGCGAATAGAGTGTTATTGGGCAAGAAGTTCCAGTTTTAGACCCAGTCACAATGGAGGATGGGTAATGTAGTTCCAAGACTGGATGGTGTGCAACTTGGCACATTGACGTTGGCAAACGGCAGAAGCGGTGTTTCCATGCGTCACCTGCTCTCTGCTCTCTTGTCCTTGAAGGTAGAGGGTAGAGGTTGGAGGTCTGACAAGTGCTCAGTGAGTAACTACAGTGCATTTTATGGATACAGATACTGTGGCCATGTGGTAGCTAAGTTGCAGGGCAGGCAGGGTGCACTGGCATGGACAATGCTGAGCTTCTTGACATTTGATGCTGCACTCATCCAGGCGAGTATTCCCTCACACCATCTGATGAGGCAAATGGATGATCAATGTATCTGGAAAGGACACAAAGTGCTGGAGTAAATTAATGGGTCAGGTAGCGTCTCTGGAGAACATGGGTAGGTGACGTTTTGGATCGGGACGTTTCTTCGGGATCCCGACCCAAAATGTCACCTATCCATGTTCTCCTGAGGTGCTGCCTGACCCTCTGAGTTACTCTAGCATTTTGTGTCCTTTTGTGTAAACCAGCATCTGCAGTTTCTATCAATGTTTCTGGTCTTGATACAGAGTCTCAACCCAAAACATTAACCATCCTTTTGCCTCCATAGATGTTGCTAAACATGATAAGTTCTTCAAGCAGTTTGTTTTTTTGCTCTAGATTCTACCTTCTGCAGTCTCTTATGTCTCATATTCCATCACAGACTTGCTTTGTGCAGATGGTGGAAAGGCCTTGGATGTCAGGAGATGAATCGCTCGCTTCAGTACATCTGGTCTCTGACCTACTCTTTTAGACATGGTGTTTATGTGGTTGGTTCAGATGAACAATCATTAGAAACCCCAGGATATTCAAGAGGGAAGTCTGATTTGGTGATGGTAATGCCATTGAATGTCAAGAGTAGGTAATAGGATTCCTTCTTGTTCGAGATGGTCATTGTCTGACTCTATTGTTGCCATTGATGTGACTTGCCATGTATCAGTACAAGTCTCTGTGTTGTCAGGATGTTTCTGCAGGTCACAGAGTTAACCAGCATGGAAACAATCTCGGCTACTTCATGTGTTAAGGAATTGCAAATTAAAGTAAACATTGTGGAAATCATTGACAAACATCTCCACTTTAGGCTTTAAGATAGAAGGAGAGACATTCATGAAGCAGCTTAAGATAATTAGGCTGAGTACACTGCCTTTATGAGCTCTTGCAGTTATGACCCGGAGTTGGGATGCTTAACATTCAAGAACAGTAATCATCTTCCATTCATGATCCCGGCAAGTGGAGTGTTTTCCCCTTGAAACTCATTGGCTTCATTTTTATCAGGTAGCTTAGATGTCAAATTGGCCAAAGGTTGCCTTATTTTCAAGCGCGGCCACTCTAAAATTCATGTGTAGAGGTTGAATCCATGATGAGGTGCAGGAAGGTATATATGCCTGGTTATTGTCCACTGTTTGTGTAGATTGCCAAGGCATGAGTCCAACTATAGTTTATTGTTAGGCACTTTCTGGAGTACCTTTTCACTCAGAAACAGAAGCAACAACTATAGCTGAATCCAGTTCTCCTCTGCTAAGGGACAACCGAGAAAAAGAAAACAACAAGAAAAAAGAAACATATAAATGACAAATTTGCCAAATAAACACAAGTTATTTAAAGTTAAGTTGACTTTATTGTTATATGAACAGGTATAGGGAGGTGCAGCTACCATAAAAATCATGATTGCAGTAACATCACAGGTACATACACTCAGACAACGTGCACAAACTTTAATTAGATGTAACTTATACATAAATTACTCATTTTGCAAGAAGAAAATGAAAACTGTGCAAAAAAACAAAACATGAAATGCAAAATACTATTGGAAAAAAAAACAAGTCCCTGACTATACATGAGATGGGCCATGGTGTCCCGTTGCCAAGATAGGACAAGTTGATTCAAGAATCCAATAGTTGTAGGAAAGTTTTTTAGTTTGGTTTGGTTTAATTTTTTATTGTCATGTATACTGAGGTACATTGAAAAGTTTTTTTTGTCGCCTGCTATCCAGTCAGCAAAAGGACTACACTTGATTACAATCAAGCCGTCCACAGTGCCGAGGTACAGGGTAAAGGGAATAGCGTTTAGTGCAAGATAAAGTCCGATTAAATATAGTCGGAGGGTCCTGGCCTGCCATCCTAGGTTCAGGACTGTTCCTGAAGTTGGGGGTGTGCGATTTCAGGCCTCTGAATCTCCTGCTGGATGGTAGCAGTGAGAAGAGGGCCTTACTTATGATGGGGCTCCTTGATGATAGATGCCATCTTCTTGAGGCAACGGTTTAAGTAGATGTTTTCCATGGTTCTATGATTGTTTTGTTTAGTTTAGTTTAGTTTAATTTAGAGACACAGCGCAGAAACAGGCCCTTTGGCCCACCGTCCATGCCGACCAGCGATTACCGCGCACTAACGCTGCCCTACACACGAGGGACAATTTATACTTATACCAAGCCAATTAACCTACAGACCTCTTTGTCTTTGGAGTGTGGGAGGAAACCGGAGATCTCGGTGAAAACGTTTGCGGTTACAGGGAGCAAGCGCCGTAAGGCAGCAACCCTACCGCTGCGCCACCGTGCTGGTTTATAGTCCTATTGTCAATTTTTATGCTGATCCTTTATTGGAATCCATATTCTTGGCAACAATCATTTAACCTTCCTAAAAGATGGCCACGTGAATACTTAGACGATTCTGATGGTGGGTGATGGAACACTTATTTATTGGGGCAGATATATTATTATGGCTAAATTTTAAGATGCCAAATAGGATTTACAGCCTTCCATCTGGAGAATAATCAATGAAACAAGTCTTATGTATTCTGAACCAAATGCTAGAAACATGCAGCAGAAAATTGTTAATGATCCAAGTTTAATACCCATGAGCACGATGAAAGTGATAAAAGGTGCGAAATGGTGTTACGCATTATTGTCCCATTTTACCAGTTTTGACAAAGGATGTTCAACCCTAAACAGTAACTTTTTTTTCATTTCTGATGCTAAATTCAATCACTTTTCATTAATATCAATCATACCAATGTAATAATTTATTTTTAAATGGGCATCACAAGATTATATTTAAATAATTTAAATAATTTTTTAGAAAAAAATTGTTTTCAGGTTATGGGCAATGCTGCAATGATCATTTACTTCCCATTCCTTTTAGCTTTTGAGGCAAAATAGCCAACTTCCACTGGATTTTACTGATGCTCCCATACCGATTGGACTGATGGGCCAAGCAAGAGAGGGCAGGAGGACAAGAATACATGTGAAAGAAAAGGTCGACTTGGCTTATATTCACTGGAGATAGACACAAAACGCTGGAGTAACTCAGCGGGACAGCCAGCATCTCTGGAGAGAAGGAATGGGTGGCATTTCAGATCGAGACCCTTCTTCAGACTGGTTAGGGATAAGGGAAATGAGAGATATAGACGATGTAGAGAGATAAAGAACAATGAATGAAAGATATGCAAAAAAGTTATGATGATAAAGGAAACAGGTGAAAATGAGAAGGTGAAAATGAGAAGCTAGTGCGACTTGGATGGGGGAGGGATAGAGGGAGAGGAAATGCTGGAGCTTCTTGAAGTGAGAGAAATAAATATTCATACCATTGAGCTGTAAGCTGCCCAAGCAAAATATGAGATGCTGTTCTTCCAATTTGCATTTAGCCTCACTCTGACAATGGAGGAGACCGAGGACAGAAAGGTCCATGTAGGAATGGGAAGGAGAATTAAAGTGTCCAGCAACTGGGAGATCAGGTTGGTTCGCGTGGGCTGAGCGAAGGTGTTCTGCGAAACGATCACCCAGTCTGCGTTTGGTCTCGCCGATGTATAAGAGTCCACATCTTGAACAACGGATACAGAGAATGAGGTTGGAGGAGGTGTGCAAGTAAGCTGCTAAACCTGAAACGAACTTAGAAGTGGAATTTAGAAGGATGAGAGGGGATCTTATAGAAACATATGGAATTCTTAAGTGATTAGACAGGCTAGATACAGTTTAAGAATAAGGGGTAGGCCATTTAGGACTGAGATGAGAAAAATCTTTTTCACCCAGATAGTTGTGAATCTGTGGAATTCTCTGCCACAGAAAGCAGTGAAGGCCAATTCACTGGATGTTTCAAGAGAGAGTTAGATATAGCTCTTAGGGCTAAAGGAATCAAGGGATATGGGGAAAAAGCATACAGGATGATATAGGATGATCAGCCATGATCATATTGAATGGCGGTACTGGCTTGAAGAGCCGAATGGCCTACTCTTGCACCTATTTTCTATGTTTCTATGTGGAGATTTTTGTTCCAGATGAAAATTGGTGCAGGAGTCACTTTGTTTACATTGTTGGAACAGTGCGAAAAGTATTTCTTCATCAACACTGTCATGCCATGTTAGATCAAAAGCTCTAAGCTGTCATTTTCAAATAATCAAAATGGAATAGTATTTATGTGCAATACAGATGCTTCGAACTATTAAAGTACCGTTGTGCTAATTAGAAGGCAGAAGGTTGAATCTTGTACATCTCAATGCTGAAAACTGAGTTCATTAAAACATAAATCAAAATGCCCTGAGGTAAATCAGAGTAGCGTTTGGCCATCTTATTCAAATCTACAAAATCTAAATTCAAAATGTATTTCACTTAAGTGATGTGGGCAAGAATTTATTAAATGATAGCATTAATTTAGGCTTGGCTTAAACCCTGAATGAGGATTGAACAGAATAGTTACTACTAAATAGAGCCTTAAGTATCACATTGAATGTTAAGTGGCGTTACCAGTCCTTTGGTGCAGAAAATTGAATTTATTCAAAATAGTAAAATTTAAGCTAGCACAATTGAATAAATACCTCTAAAACTGTTTAAAATGCAGTTGAATAGCAATGTTATGCTTGTGGCAAAATTGCTTATGATTGGTCAGGGACCAATTTGAGAGTCATTATACTTTAAACAGGGTAAAGCTAAACATGTGCAATTATAAAAGTCGATTTACCCATTTTTTCCACCTGATATGTAATCCTATCAAACTGTAATAATATTCTGTATCAACTACTACCAAATGGTACAAAACTATCCTTAATGTATTTCCGAAAACCAAAGACATATTAACCATGGTATCCATCCAAATTGGTTGAACAACATAATGTTTTGAAAAATAATACTCTGGTATGAAGTGTAAACAATGGAAAAATAAGCCATCTATTATATCCATTTCTTACTTCCCAATGAAGCCAGTACAAAAGAGCTATTGTGAGAAAAAAATGTTTCAAATGCAATGTCTTGCATCAAAGAGTTTGCTGATAATTCTTTTTTTAAATTTAAGCGAAGTATTAAGTTTTCTTTTATAATGAAGACTCCTCCTCTGGTTTGCAATGAAATCTAATATTTTACAAATAATTGGTATCAAAAGAAAAATATGAGTAAATGTAGAAACAAAAAACTGCAGATGCTGGTTTCTGCCAAAGATGGACAGGAAGTATTGAAGTAACTCACCGGATCAGACAGCATCTCTGGAGTAAAAGGATGGGTGACGTTTCGGGTCGGGACCTTTCTTTTTTTCTCCAAACATGCTGCCTGACCTGCTGAGTTACTCCAGCACTTTTGTGGCTAAAAATGTGAGTAAATTACATTCAATGAGAATTCACCTTTCATGAATTTAAATTATATTCCTATTTGACTTGTAAATCAAAACTCTCTGCACTTTACTGTAATTATGTTCAGTCTTTTCAGTCTGTCATAAAGTTTCATCTTTTGGAATTCCATCCCACTTGATTCTTCAAAGATTTTCCTACCATATCAACATATATTTGCATTTGAACACAAAGTGCTGGAGTAACTTGGCGGGTCAGGCAGCAAATATGGAGGACACGGATAGGTATCAGTTTGGGTCGGGACCTTTCTTCAGCACTTTGTGTTCTACTGTATGTAAGATTCCAGCATCTGCAGTTCATTGTGTCTATATTGTGCATTTAATTGGCACAGATACCCTAATTTCAGACTACATTTGTAATTTAAACTGCAAAAGACCCACTTACATTATTTCTTGCTGTATGACTTGGGTGATTCCCACATGAATGTAATATACCGTAAAACCATGGGTCTGTTTTCAGATGCATTTTAACTTTGTAGTGTACAAGATACCCTGACTGCAAAACTGAAACTGATGTACAAATGCACTTCTAAATCTCACCTTGTTGCTCTCTTTTGATCATTCATCTGTACAGGGAAATGTCTGACTCTACCATTTATTAAAGAACATCTAGGTCAAAACCATTTTGCTGATAACACTGGTGTAAAGTGATACCAGTTTGGGAAAATACCAACATCTAAGGGAATAAAATTGTTCTTCAAAACTAAGATTGCATTGTTGGATAGAAAAATCAATCAAGAAGAATTTTCTGATTTTATAATTTGCAAAGGAAGTACTTAATGTCATTTTGATTTTTAAAGCAAAGCTTTAGTTTTTGGAGATACAGTGTGGAAACAGGTCCTTCGATCCATCATATCCATGCCGACCCATGATCACATTGAATGGCGGTGCTGGCTCGAAGGGCCGAATGGCCTACTCCTGCACCTATTGTCTATTGTCTATTGTCTATTGACCAACGATCACCCATCCACTAGTTCTATCCTACGCAATAGGGACAATTTACAGAAGCCAATTAACCTACAAACCTGCACGTCTTTGGAATGTGGGGGGAAACCAGAGCACCCGGAGAAAATCCACGCGGTCACAGGGAGAATGTACAAACACCGCACAGGAGTATAGAGGTTGGGAGGTCATGTTGCATTTGTATAAGATGTTGGTGAGGCCGCATTTAGAGTATTGTGTTCAGTTCTGGGCACCAGCACCATGTTATCGGAATGATGATGTCAAGCTGGGACGGGTACAGAGAAGATTTACAAGGATGTTGCCAGGGTTCGAGGGTCTGAGCTATAGGGAAAGGTTGAGTAGGCTGGGACTCTATTCCTTGGAGTGCAGGGGGATGAGGGGTGATCTTATTGAGGTGTGTAAAATCATGAAAGGAATAGATCGAGTAGATGCACAGAGTCTCTTGCCCAGAGTAGGTGAATCGAGGACTAGGGGACATAGGTTTAAGGTGAAGGGGAAAAGATTGAATAGGAATTTGTGGCGTAACTTTTTCACACAAAGGTGGTGGGTGTATGGGATAAGCTGCCAGAGGAGGTAGTTGAGGCAGGGCAATCCCAACATTTAAGATGCCCAACAGTTAGACAAATACATGGATAGGACAGTTTTGGAGGGCTTTGGACCAAACGCGGGCATGTGGGACTAATGTAGCTGGGAAATGTTGGCCGGTGTGGGTAAGTTGGGCCGAAGGGCCTGTTTCAAAACTGTATCACTCTATGACTCTATGACTCTATGACACAGACATCACCCGAGGTCAGGATTGACTAATCTACTGGAATATTTTGAGGATGTAACGAGGAAAATGGACAAGGGAGAGCCAGTGGATGTAGTGTATCTGGACTTTCAAAAAACCTTTGATAAGGTCCCACATAGGAGATTAGTGGGCAAAATTAGAGCACATGGTATTGGGGGTAGGGTACTGACGTGGATAGAAAATTGGTTGGCAGACAGGAAACAAAGAGTAGGGATTAACGGGTCCCTTTCAGAATGGCAGGCAGTGACTAGTGGGGTTCCGCAAGGCTTGGTGCTGGGACCCCAGCTATTTACAATGTACATGAATGATTTAGATGACGGGATTAAAAGTAACATTTGCAAATTTGCAGATGACACAAAGCTGTGTGGCAGTGTGAACTGTGAGGAGGATGCTACGAGGATGCAGGGTGACTTGGACAGATTGGGTGAGTGGGCAGATGCATGGCAGATGCAGTTTAATGTGAATAAATGTGAGGTTATCCACTTTGGTGGCAAGAACAGGAAGGCAGATTATTATCTGAATGGTGTCAAGTTAGGAAAAGGGGACGTACAACGAGATCTGGATGTCCTTGCACATCAGTCACTGAAAGTAAGCATGCAGGTACAGCAAGGCAGTGAAGAAAGATAATGATATGTTGACCTTCATAGCATGAGGACTTGAGTATAGGAGCAAAGACGTCTTTCTGCAATTGTACAGGGCCCTGATGAGACCATACCTGGAGTATTGTGTGCAGTTTTGGTCTCCAAATTTGAGGAAGGACATTTGTGCTATTGAGGGAGTGCAGCGTAGGTTCACAAGGTTAATTCCCGGGATGGCTGGACTGTCATATTTTGAAAGAATGGAGCGACTGGGCTTGTATACACTGGAATTTAGAAGGATGAGAGGGGATCTTATTGAAACATATAAGATTATTAAGGGATTGGACACACTGGGGGCAGGAAACATGTTCCAGATGTTGGGGGAGTGCAGAACCCAGGGGTCACAGTTTAAGAATATAGGATAGGTCATTTAGAACAGAGATGAGGAAAAACTTTTTCACCCAGAGAGTTGTGAATCTGTGGAGTTCTCTGCCTCAGAAGGCAGTGGAGGCTGATTCTCTGGATGCTTTCGAGGGAGAGTTAGATAGAGCTCTTAAGGATAGCGGAGTCAAGGGATATGGGGAGAAGGCAGAAACGGGGTACTGATTGTAGATGATCAGCCATGATCACAGTGAATGGCGGTGTTGACTCGAAGGGCCGAATGGCCTACTCCGGCACCTATTGTCTATTGTCTATTGTCTATTAACCCGGGTCTCTGGCGCTGTAAATCAGCGACTCTCCCACTGCACCACCATGCCGGCCAAGCAAAGCTTTGAACCAAAGCTCTGAAATAATCTGACAAGGAATAAATCCAGTGATCCCAAGGTTTCAAAGAATTATGTCTTATGATCGGGTATATCAAGATCTCCCTGAGTAACTGAAGCTGTTGAATGTTCTTAGCTTTTGTAATTCATAAATGCTTTATGACCTAATGTTGCTTCAAAGATTATCTGACACTTATAGTATTAGTGGGTTATTTTTAGACTAGAATGCAATGGAATTGAGCTGCAAAGAATGGTTCTTCTTTTAATATATGATCCTAATATTTGTTTTTATGTAGTGAGGCAAAGCATGCTTGCATCATTGATGAATACAGATAGTGCTGACTTTAACAAAGTAACTATTAACTAATTGGGAAGAAAAATACTTTTATATTTGTACCATGGTATATGGCTCATTCAAAGGCATCATCATTATTTCATTTTAGCGTCCATTGAACCTGATCTTAAAGAAGTCTTTATTTTGTATTATTTAATTATTTAATATTATCAACTATGCACCCATACAGTATTTCTCTGTTCCATAATATTCATAACCTTGTAGATGCCCTGAACCATACTGAAATCATTAAATAATAATTCCTTTGCAGCTTTACGAAATTCATAGGATGTAATGCACTATTTAGTCAAACTCTTTTTCGTGGTTTGGTGTTAAGCTCCACAGACCATAAAATCTGAGCTTCCATTTCTGATCTGCTGTGGCTCATTTGGTAGAACCCATTGCCTTTGAATCAGGTTACAAATTCAAGTCTTACTCCAGAGATTTGAGCACAAAAATGTATTGTGTAAGAGTCTTGTATTCTCGGCCTACAACAGAATTAAGCATGATCTGAAGAAGTGTCTCGACCCGAAATGTCACCTATCCATGTTCTCCAGAGATGATGCCTGACTCACTGAGTTACTCCAGCACTGCGTGTCCTTTTGAGGTATCTATTTATACCCCAACAACTGTTTCAATGTGTGTAGGAAGGAATTGCAGATTTTCTTTACACCAAAGATGGACACATAATGCTGGAATAATTCAGCGGGTCAGGCAGCATCTCTGGAGAAAAGGAATAGGTGCCGTTTCATGTTGGAATCATTCTTCCAATCTATTTCAAGGTGTTTTCCTGATATTTGGCAGCGCTGAGACGTGACAGGCATTGAGCATTGAGCATCCTAGTGACATATGAAGGTGATACCTGGCACACTCGATGTTGCCTCCATTATGGTACCTTATTAAACATTGAATTGTGAAAACAGGGGGAGTAATTATCCAGCAAAGTGATTTTAAGGTTAGGTGGAGCAGGCTAGGAATCTATTCATTGGAGCACAGGAGGATGAGGGGTGATCTGATAGAAGTGTGCAAAATTGTGAGAGGAATAGGTCAGGTAGATGCACAGAGTCTCTTGCCCAGAGAAGGGGGATTACGAACCAGAGGACATAGGACAAAGATTTAATAGAAACCTGAGGGGTAACTTTTTAACTAAAGGGTGGTGGGTGTATGGAACGAGCTGCTGGAGGAGGTAGTTGAGGCAGGTACTATCGCAACATTTAAGAAACATTTAGACAGATACATGTGTAAGAAGGAACTGCAGATGCTGGTTTAAACGGAAGATAGACACAAAATGCTGGAGTAACATCAGCAAGTCAGGCAGCATCTCTGGAGAAAAGGAACAGGTGATGTTTCAGGTGATGTTGACCTAAAATTTCACCTATTCCTTTTCTCCTGACATACTGACTGACCCGCTGAGTTACTCCAGCATTTTGTGTCTGGACAGATACATGAACAGGATAGGGATAGAGGGATATCGGCCAAATGTCGGCAGGTGGGACTAGCGTAGATGGGACATGTTGGTCGCTGAGGGCAAGTTGTGCTGAAAGACCTGATTCCATGCTGCATGACTCTCTATGATGCTTAAGGCAGCTGCACAAGTGAGTTGACTGGGGATATGCACCAATTCTCTACACTTAGCCAGTCTAATTAAAATGAAGCTCGATGCCCACTATCAAGTCTGTATTGATCGATCTGTTACAGTCCAGGCTGCAGCTGCACTCTTCCATTCCCACGAGCCCTGACCACAGCAGTAATTTACCATGAGAAAGTATTTTAAGATTGCACATTCATTTCCTTTTGATTGGGATCCTACAGGGTCATATTAAGGGATGAGGCTTTTTTTTTTTTCTCTTTTAAATTCATCAATGAAACTATTATAAAGGTATGCATTTTTCCAGAGGGAATTGAAGTTTGTGTATTATCCTTGCAGCATTAAGTCAAGATTCATGAAGAATTCCCTGGATCTTGTCATTACTGAACACTTTACTCTTTTAAGATAATTAAAAATCTCCAAATAGCCTTTAATAGGAGCTGGACAGGCCTGTTAAAAAAAATCTTTTAATTATCTCGTGATCATCATGCTTTACATTAGCATCTAATGTTTTGTCTTAATTGCAGTGCTGAGATGGGCATTTCACCAGTGCGAAAATATAACTGTCAGAGGTAATCTTTTTGCATTTTACTAAATATTCCACAACTGCAGGAAAATGATTGCTCCAAGGATTTTATTGTAACCGAAAATTGCTAAGTGCAATATTATTGGTTGGCTTTAAAATTCAACTGTTCAATTTACGAACAATAAATCCTTCGTGTACATGCTGCGGAAGGTTAGATGAAACAGTGGATACTGACATGTAGATAATTTATCTTTTCGGGGAGCTTCATTAACAAGAAATGAGTGTATTTCCATGATATATTTTTTATTATTCCAATTCAGCGTGTTAGATCACAATGCAATACGGTTTCTACAGAATCCTCGAACATTCCCAAAGGATGTTGCTATTTTTTATGTGCGTTTTTTTATTGTGTAAGTTTTAAGAGATTTGATGAACTGTACACTATTCCCATCTGAGAATCAGCAATTCAAGGTGATCATTTCCCTGTGGTATATCATAATTTGGGCCAATCAAATCATTTAAATTTCCCTCAGCTGTGCAGTTTAAAAATGAAACTTGCTAGCTATTGAATGGGTTGTTATCACTTTGCTTCTCTGTCAGCAAAGTTGGATTCAAAGGTGAAAATATTAGACTGAGCGCGTCTAATTGAACGGAGTGCCGCAAGTAATTTATTTTGCCTCCTTTGATCCCAGCAGAGGTTCCACCCCGATGGACAGATATGCTGTGCTGCCCCTTTGCAGTGTTTGTTCACTATCTTGCGGAATTAATGTGCAATTTACCTCATTTATTAAAGATACTTGGACAGATACATGGGTGGGGGAGGTTGAAAGGGTTGTGGGCCAAACAAGGGCAAATGAGATTAGTTGTGTGGCATGGGTGAGTTGGGCCTGCTTCTCTTCTGTATGAATCCATGACTCTATAATTTGGGTGGCATGGTGGTGTAGCGGTAGAGCTGCTGTCTTACAGCACCAGAGACCCGGGTTTGATCCTGACTACAGGTGCTGCCTGAACACGTTAGAGGCAGGAAACATGTTCCCAATGTTGGGGGAGTCCAGAACAAGGGGCCACAGTTTAAGAATAAGGGGTAGGCCATTTAGAACTGAGATGAAGATAAACTTTTTCAGTCATGAATCTGTGGAATTCTCTGCCTCAGAATGCAGTGGAGGCCAATTCTCTGAATGCATTCAAGAGAGAGCTGGATAGAGCTCTTAAGGATAGCGGAGTGAGGGGGTATGGGGAGAAGGCAGGAACGGGGTACTGATTGAGAATGATCAGCCATGATCACATTGAATGGCGGTGCTGGCTCGAAGGGCCGAATGGCCTCCTCCTGCACCTATTGTCTATTGTCTATTGTCTATTAACAGAGTTTGTACGGTCTCCCTGTGACAACATGGGTTTTCCCCGGGTGCTCTGGTTTCCTCCCACACTCCAAGGAGGTACAGGTCTGTAGGTTTATTGACTTCAGTACAATTGTAAAATGTCCCAAGTCTGTAGGGTAGTGTTAGTGTAGTGTTTGTGTCAGGGCCTGTTTCATATGCTGTATCTCTAAGAAGTCTAAAACAAACAATATTCTTGTGTGTTGCCTGACTTGATGTACCTGTGATGGAGCTGAAAGCAAGTTTTTGATTGTACCTGTACCTCACCGTCCTTTGACTTGACTTGGCATCAGAAAATAAGTAATTTTGGTTTGGTTATTTGCGTTGAAAATATTTCTCCAGCACCTTCAACTGCAGCAAGAAGTTTAGATGATTTCAAAGAACAATAAGTTGCTTCCACTGCAGCTGAAGTGGAAAAGATCAGATTCAATTTATTTTATGAAAGGAATCTTGCTTGTATTAAATTTGAAATGGACCATCCTGAAAAAGCAGTTATTGGAGGAATTCATTTTTAGCTGTGGAAACCTCTACCTGATTAAAAAAATAGGTAAACGAAATCGGTTTGAAGAAGTGTTGCGACCCGAAACGTCACCCATTCCTTTTCTCCAGAGATGCTGCCTGACCCACTGAGTTACTCTGGTTTTTTTGCGTCTATCTTTGAAGTAAAAATAAAATTGGGTAACTGTAAGGAAAGAGCCAAATGGGAATGGATTTTCTTCCCCGAAAGTGAGATAAATTGAGAGTGGGCACAGGGCAATGCCAGAGTGGTGCAGTAGAGTGGTGCAGTAGACCTGGGTTCGATCCTGACATCGGGTGCTGTCTGTGTGGAGTTTGCACATTCTCCCTGTGAACATGCGGATTTTCTCCGGGTGCTCTGGTTTCCCCCCATATCCCAATAAGTGCACGTTTGTAGGTTAATTAGCATTCCCGGCACACCAGAGGCAATTCACAGCGGCCAATAAACCTAGAAACCAGCGTGTCTTTGAGATGTGGGAGGAAAGCGGAGCAGCTGGAGGAAACCCACATGGCTGTAGGAGAGCGTGCAATCTCCACACAGGCAGCATCTGAGGTCAGAATTGAACCCTGGTCTCTGGCGCTGTGAGGCAGCAGCTCTACCAGCTGCGACACTGTGCCATCTGAGAAGAAAAACCTTGACTGTGGCAGGTCAAGAATCAAGAGCCAACAGTGTACAAATGTACCAACAGCGGCACAATGAAATTAAGGGAGATTCTCATTGAAACCTCTGCATATTGAAAGGCCTGGATAGAGTGGATGTAGAGAGGATGGTTCCAGTAGAGGGAGCATCTAGGACCAGAGGGCACAGCCTCAGAATAAAAGGACGTACTGATAGAATGGAGATGAGGAGAAATGTCTTTCGCCAGGGGATGGTAAATCTGTGGAATTCAGTGCCACAGATGGCTGTGGAAGCCAAGTCATTGGGTATTTTTGAAGCAGGGATTGATAGGTTCTTGATTCGTAAGGCTCCAAGTTTACGGGGAGAAGGCAGAAGAATAGGGTTGAGAGAGCAAAATAGATCAGCCATGATCGGATGGCGGAGAAGACTCGATCGGCCGAATGGCCTAATTCTGCTCCAATGTCTTCTGAGATTAGAAACCTATTATGGAATTTTTATTTGCTGCAGTTTAACATGCCTGTAAATGCAATAACACAAAGATAAAATATAATAATTAAAAATACAAAAATTACTAATTGTAATACCAGATAACCGGTGTGTAGGAAGGAACTGCAGATGCTGGTTTAAACCGAAGGTAGACACAAAATGCTGGAGTAACTCAGCAGGACAGGAAGCATCTGAGGTCTGAAGAAGGGTCTCGACCCGAAATGTCACCCATTCCTTCTCTCCAGAGATGCTGCCTATCCCACTGAGTTACTCCAGCATTTTATGTCTATACCATGATAACCATGTTTGTTCAAAACCTGAAATCCGTAATGCAGTCAAAGACATAATCCATAGAAGATCATTGTTGCTGAGGCTACTATTGTGCAGCGTTCAAGAGCCTGACAGTACTTGCTAGTGAACCTGGAGGCCATTATCTTTAGGCTCCTGTACCACTTGCCGCACAGTTGTAATGAAAGGAGAGTTGACACTGAAGGACATCATCCATGAGGTCAAGTATTGAAAAATGAGGTTATGATACCACATCTCAAAAGTCATATCCATTCCACAGTTAATCAACACAGTGCAAGGAAGGGTTTGTTTATTTTATGAACCAGCAATTGCCAATATTTGTAGGGATATGTATATACGACTGTATTTTCCTATAAAAGTATCTTAAATCTCAGCCCTACTCAAATGTTAGGAAAATGTTACATTTCCTCTTATTTGTTATATACTTTTACTCAAAGTGGTCATTCTAAGAGAGCTAAACAGTGCTCGACATTTATTGTGAGAAAGTCTGGAAAGAAAAATGAATCTTTGTTTTGCGTTCATTATTTAATTTAATTTTCAAAAGGTTAACTCGATATTATTTCACCTGAGAAATCTTTTTCGAGTAAAGATGGTAAATTTCATCAGTTTTTTTATGAACCAATGCAGACTAAATTATTTTTCACTTTGTTATGAGTTTGTTATGACATTTCAAGGCCAAACCCATTGTTAAGTTGTTGCAATTAAGATGCTGTGATGCAAGAATGGAAATTGAATATGCTGCATATCATATCATCATATCATATATATACAGCCGGAAACAGGCCTTTTCGGCCCTCCAAGTCCGTGCCGCCCAGCGATCCCCGTACATTAACACTATCCTACACCCACTAGGGACAATTTTTACATTTACCCAGCCAATTAACCTACATACCTGTACGTCTTTGGAGTGTGGGAGGAAACCGAAGATCTCGGAGAAAACCCACGCAGGTCACGGGGAGAACGTACAAACTCCTTACAGTGCAGCACCCGTAGTCAGGATCGAACCTGAGTCTCCGGCGCTGCATTCGCTGTAAAGCAGCAACTCTACCACTGCGCTACCGTGCCGCCCATCTACCGTGCATGTCCCATTTAAAATTAATTGTGGAAAAGTCACCAGTTGTTTTAATGCAGAAGAGTTGACACACTTTCAGAAATATTCCCTAAGAATGAACTCAAATGTACTTTTTGATTTGAGAAGGAAAAATTAATCCACCGTGATCGAAAGGCAGAGCAGACTCGATGAGCCGAATGGCCTAAGTCTGCTCCTATGTCTTATGCAGTTATGGTTTTATCCCTTCGTGTTACCGTAGAACATTTCTGTTGTTGAAATTTAATTCTTTGAATTATTTAATAATCCCAGTAAAGTTCATTTCTGTTTCCTTTTTCTTTTCTGTCCTCATAATCTGGAAATTAGAAGGTAAAAGATTCCCATTTTGTATAAAGTTCAAAGGAAAATCAAACCTGTTTTATTGAAACGTCTGATTTGTATGAGAAATGTTCACTAAAGTATCTGTATTTTTTTGACCACTATTGACTAGCTGCTTTGAGAAATGCAAAAACCAGCAGATTCAAGTTCAATTACTGCACGGTATAAATTTCATCCCATTGATTTGGGTCATTAAAAAGATCATAATCTGCAGAAAATGTAGGTGCCGCAGCATTATTTTCAAGAACCCCTTGACTGTTCCTGGTTGATGAGCCATTTAATTCACCGCCATAGGTTAGAGATGGTTTGACAATAAATTCCAATTTATATTATGAAATTAATCTAGACATCGTGCCGCTAATCCAAGTCAGGACTCGAAGCCTAAAATGCATTCGATCCTTTCACTGGTTGCATTGTTTCTTTGTTCCTCAAGGTGTTTGCGATAATGAACCAGGGTTTTAAGGTACCTTTTATTCTGATTTATTTTAACAGCATAATTTCAACTGTATTTTTTTAATTGCAAAGGAGTACATTAAAATATGAGATCAAAAAAAGTTACGTTTAGTTTAGAGTTACACAGCGGAAACAGGCCCTTCAGCCCACCGGGTCCAGTCCGACCTCCAAATGCTAGCACTACCCTACACACTAACGACAATTTACAATTTTACAGAGGCCGATTAACCGACAAACCTGTACGTCTGGAGTGTGTGGGGAAACCGGAGCGCCCGGAATAAAACCCACGTGATTACGGGAAAACCATACAAACTCTGTACAGACAGCAGCCATGGTCAGAATCGAACCGGTTTCTCTTGAGCTGTAAGCCAGCAACTCTACAACTGCACCACTGTGCCACCCCTCGATGATAGAAGTCACGTTTAAATGCGAATGTAATCGACAATTGATGTGTTGAGCGTGTCTCTTTGCTACCCCTTTACTAACCTGAGAGTATTAAAACAAGTCTGAAATAGTCTGTGCTTAGATCCTGGGCTAAATTTCAAAGACTGCAATCAGGGAATATACGGTGGCAGTCTGATCGAGTTAGTATGTGTGTTGCCCAGTAGTCAGAGGGTAGTGAATCTGCAGAATTCATTGCAACAGAAGGTTGTAGAGGCCAAGTCAATGGATATTTTTAAGGCAGAGATAGATAGATTCTTGATTAGTACGGGTGTCAAGCGTTATGGGGAGAAGGCAGGAGAATGGGGTTAGGGGGGAGAGATGGATCAGCCATGATTGAAAGGTGGAGTAGACGATGGGCCGAATGGCCTAATTGTGCTCCTGCTACATGAATTTATGTAGTACCACTTGATATTTATCTATATTGAAGGGTTGACAGAAATGTTTACAGTTGGTCCTCTTTTCTTCAATGTCCTTTCCACCACACTTGAGTTCAATGAAGTGTTATATATCTCCAGTCACAAGAAGTACAGCCATTCAACTGCTATCTATTTACACTTTGCCAAAACCAAAATGCCTTCACAGTGATTTAATTTTAAACAGGTGTCATAAGAGATTTCCCCTTATCATTCACCTGATCATCAACAAAATCATGCAACAGCGTTATCAATGATTTTCAATAAAAAAATATTATTTTGGTCAATTTTTTTTGGGAGCCATTTCTAATAATTGCCTGAAAGCATGTGTTAGGAAAGACCTCGCCCTTTCTAATTTCACAGATTTCTCCAAATCTTTTTTAAGGTCATTAACATTTGCATCAGAGCTGTCGTTTCTTCAGGATACATCACAGATAGATGGATTCATGAGAAATTAAGCACCTCAGGAACACAACTATTCCTGGTCTTCAACCACAAATTCACATAGTCACCATAACAGTCACATAGTTACAGTTCTTAAACTGGGCATGATGACAGATTGTGCTTCTCATTCAACTCGAGAAGGAATTAAACTCAGCATTGTTGTCAGTATTACATAAACCAGCGTGTATGTGAATTCAAAGTAAGCACCACAGGAGAAAAGCAATTATTGTGAATCAAAAATTGCACTGGAAGAAAAGTTTATTTCTGAATTGTAAGGTTGTCAGGGTTTATGGGGAAAAGGCAGGAAAATGGGATTGAGAAAGAAAGATGGATCAGCCATGATTGAATGGCGGAATAGACTTAATGGGCCGAATGGCTGAATTCTACTCCTAGAACCTATGAATATAGTGCGACGCAGTATTGGAGCAAGAAGGATCACATACAGTGTAAGGACCGGGAAGAATATTGATCTGTATGCTGGCAGAATGACTGATACTGTAGAACACGTTTACTGAATTAGATCCCAGATCATCAGGCTGTAATTGTAAAAGACCAGCTTAGCTTTCAATGGATCCCGCATGGCGATAACTCCAAAAGCTTCTTGTGGCTCATCTGTGTTTGATGCGGAAATCTCAACAGACCTCAAAGACAGAGAGGGCAAAAAATAATATAGATTACTGCTTTGGGGGGGGGGGGGGGGAGACAAGTAATTGTATGCTTGCTGTGTTTGGTAACAAAATGAAAAGTAGTAGCAATTGTTAGGCTTTAAATGGTCGTTTTGGTTTTAGAGATACAACGTGGAAACAGGCCCTTCAGCTCACCGAGTCCTCGACAACTAGCCATCACCCATGCATTAGTTCTATCCTACACACTAGGGACAATATACAGAGATCAATTAACGTGCAAACCAACACATCTTTGGAATGTGGGAGGGAACCGGACTGGTCCCATGGAGTCACAGGGAGAACGCACAAACTCCAGACAGACAGCACCTGCAGTCAGGATCAAACCCGGGTCTCCGATTCTGCAAGGCAGCAACTCTACCCTTGCGCCACCATGTCATCTTCACACTTCCTCAACACAAAGTCTGCTATTTACAATTTCAAATTTGTACGACGTCAGCTCATGTGCTCATGTGTGGTGCAGGTGTACGTTTATTTCTTTATGGTATGATCAGCATTTATTATCGATCCCTTGTTGCCTTTAAATCTTTTACTCTTTTGCTTTCAACCTATGCCACCTAGTTCTGGGCCCCTCTTCCCCTTGGAAATAAACTGTACCATACACCTTATCTATGCCTCATGATTTTGAATATCTCCATAAGTTCACTCCTCGGCCTCCTATGCTCCAGGGAAAATGTCCCCGGTTATCCACCTTGTCCTTGTAACTCAAGCCCACAAGTCCTGGCAGCATCCTGCTGATTCTTATCTGCATCCTTTCCAGTTTAATGACATCCTTCCTGAAGCATACATCATAAGTTAACTGTGATTCCATTGTATACATCATTTTGCATTCTCATAAATAGGGTACCATTACTTGCTGAGCATTAATTGAAAATTAATTTTAGTTTAGAGATTTTTATCATGAGCTCCATCATCAATAAAGTTTAATGAGGATTTCAGTTTTCGAATCTATTGATAAAATAATTCCAAGTGCAAAGAATCTGACTTCAGTTGAGTAACTGAACCAATAGAGGCCAATGCTTATTGTTTAGCAAAGATAGACATAAAATGCTGGATTATATCTGCTTAAATGGACAGGCATGTTCTATTGTAACATTTCCCCATTGGTGCCACATTATGTTTACACAATCACAAACAGCAAAGCCTGAGGTACTTCGGGGATAGCTCTGTAAAAGTGCCTGTCTGGATGAACTCTTGAAGCAGCATGTAAATAAAGTCATAGAAAACGAACAGTTCTCATGGCTCACTGGAGCTAACTAAGAAGGACAGCATGTAAGGTCTTCATAAGAAATGTACCAATCATCTACAACATCCCTATCGTTTCCATTTATGTTGAAATATAATTAATCTGATTATCAAGTTTTCACATGGTATGCCTAGTCAATCAGACTCCTACTATTCCAAATACTTTATCATCAGATCAGACTTGGCACTATACTTCCCGGTCTTATAGGTAAATACGCCACAGGTATTAAACCAGACTTCCTAGATTTGAATTTAATCATAGCAGTGTGTGATATTATTAACCATATAACCATATAACAATTACAGCACGGAAACAGGCCCGTTCGGCCCTACCAGTCCACGCCGACCACTTTCTCTGACCTAGTCTCATCTACCTGCTCTCAGACCATAACCCTCCAATCCCCTCCCATCTTTTAGAACCTTTTTTAAACAAAGGCACAACATGCGCAATGCGCCAATCTTCCAGCACCATCCCCGTTTCTAATGACGTTTGAAATATTTCCGTCATATCCCCTGCTATTTCTGCACTAACTTCCCTCAATGTCCTAGGGAATATCCTATCAGGACCTGGAGACTTACCACTTTTATATTTTTCAAAAGTGTCCGTACCTCCTCTTCTTTGATCCTCATAATTTCCACCACTACTCTACTTGTTTCGCTTACCTCACATAATTCAATATCCTTCTCCTCGTGAATACCGAAGAAAATAAATTGTTTAATATCTCCCCCATTTCTTCCGGCTCGGCACATAGCTGTCCACTCTGACTCTCTAATGGACCAATTTTATCCCTCGCTATCCTTTTGCTATTGACATATCTGTAGAACCCCTTGGGGTTTACTTTTACATTACTTGCCAAAGCAACCTCATATCTTTTTTTCGCTTTTCTAATTTCCTTCTTAAGATTCCTTTTACATTCTTTATATTCCTCAAGAACCTCATTTACTCCCTGCCGCTTATATTTATTGTATATCTCCCTCTTTTTCCGAACCAAGTGTCCAATTTCCCTGGAAAACCACGGCTCTTTCAAATTATTATTCTTTCCTTTCCACCGAACAGGGACATAAAGACTCTGTACTCTCAAAATGTCACCTTTAAATATCCTCCATTTCTCTATTATATCCTTTTCATAAAACAAAATGTCCCATTTCACTCCTTTTAAATCCTTTCTCATCTCCTCAAAATTAGCCTTTCGCCAATCCAAAATCTCAACCCTTGGTCCAGATTTGACCGTCTCCATAATTATATTGAAACTAATGGCATTGTGATCACTAGACCCAAAGTGTTCCTCAACACATACCTCCGTCACCTGACCCGTCTCATTTCCTAACAGGAGGTCCAACACTGCCCCTTCTCTGGTAGGTACCTCTACGTATTGCTGCAAAAAACTATCCTGCACACATTTTACAAACTCCAAACCATCTAGCCCTTTAACAGAATGTGATTCCCAGTCTATGTACGGAAAATTGAAATCACCCATAATCACTACTCTGTGCTTACTACTAATATCTGCTATCTCCTTACATATTTGCTCTTCCAATTCTCGTTCCCTATTTGGCGGTCTATAATACACCCCAATAAGTGTTGCTAAGCCTTTCTCATTTCTGAGTTCCACCCAAACAGCCTCCCTAATCGAGCCTTCTAGTCTGTCCTGCCAACGCACTGCTGTGATATCCTCCCTGACAAGCAATGCAACACCCCCACCTCTTGCCCCTCCGATTCTATCACATCTGAAACAATGAAATCCTGGAATATTTAATTGCCAATCGCAACCCTCCTGCAACCATGTTTCACTATTGGACGAAGATTTAACCTGTTTTGATTCATTTAAATTAATCACTATGCTTAGTGAGTTAAAATGAATTGCCGAATGCCCATTACAATGGTGAGCAAGATATTAAAACAATTGGAGAAAGGAATGATAACATTAAGAAAACATTGCATCTAATGATGGAGGATTGTACTTTGAGCCAGAGGCGGTCAAAGTGTTAATAATTTCATGAGTCGTTCATGTCCACTCGAAGTTTAACTGTTGGATTCCTGGTAAAGAGGTGAATGTGCACAAATATCACGTGCAGATAAATATAATGCAGGAATATTAGCATACATCTGATAACATTGCCACCAGTTTGGAGCTTCATGGTTCAGCTGAAGTCCCTTCTTAACCTCACACAGCTAAATTTAAAACTAAAATTAAGGCACGGGCCCCAGCTAGGCCTGCCTCTTTGTAGGGTACGTCGAACAATCACTACTCCAGGCATACACTGGCCATATCCCCGAACTCTACCTCCACTACATTGACGACTGCATCGGTACTACCTCCTGCACCCATGCAGAACTCACTGACTTCATCAACTTCACCACTAATTTCCATCCTGCACTCAAATTCATTTGAACAATCTCTGACATCTCTACCATTTCCAGATCTCACCATCTCCATCACAGGATACAGACTATTGACCGACATGTATTACAGACCCAATGACTCCCATAGCTATCTGGACTACGCTTCCTCCCACCATGCTTCCCGTAAGAACTCTATCCACTATTCCCAACTCCTCCGCCTACGCCGCATCTGCGCCCAGGATGAGGTTTTCCATACCAGGTCATCGGAGAAGGGGGTTCCCCTCTTCCATTATAGATGAGGGCTTCCACCAAGGTCTCCTTGAAATCCTGCAGCTCCGCTCTTGCTCCCTCTCCCCCCATTCGAAGGACAGTCCCCCTTTTCCTCACCTTCCACCCGATCAACTGCCGCATGCAGCATATAACCCTCCAACATTTTCACCACCAACAGGATCCCACTACTGGCCACATCTTCCCATCTCTACCCATTTCTGCTTTCCGCAAAGGCCATTCCCTCCATAACTCCCTGGTCAACTCGTCCCTTCCCACCCAAACCATCCCCTCCCCAGGTACTTTCCCCTTCAACCGCAGGAGATGCAACACCTGTCCCTTTACCTCCCTCCTCGATTCTATCAAAGGACTCCGACAGTTTTTCCAGGTGAGGCAGAGGTTCACTTGCACCTCCTCCAACTTCATCTATTGTATCCGCTGTTCCAGATGTCAAGTCCTGTACATTGGCGAGACCAAGCACAGGCTCGGCGATCATTTCGCTGAACACCTCTGCTCAGTCCGCCTTAACCAACCTGATCTCCCGGTTGCTCAGTACTTTAACTCCCCCTCACATTCCTAATCTGACCTTTCTGTCCTCGGCCTCCTCCATTGTCAGAGTGAGGCCCAGTGCAAATAGGAGGAACAGCACCTCATATTTAGCTTGGGTAGCTTACATCCCAGCGGTATGAACATTGACTTCTCTAACTTCAAATAGCCTTTGCTTTCCCTCTCTCTCCATCCCCTCCACCTTCCCAGTTCTCCCACCAGTCTTACTGTCTCTGACTACATTCTATCTCTGTCCTGCTCACTCCCCTGGCATCAGTCTGAAGAAGGGTCTCGACCTGAATCTTCACCCATTCCTTCTCTCCAGAGATGCTGCCTGTCCCGTTGAATTACTCCAGCATTTTGTGTCTACCTTAAATTCAAAACCATTTATTTTTTATGCTTCCTAGAGGTATAAATTGCAAATCTCTCCAGAGAGTTTTTTTGCCTACTTTAAGTTATAGCATCACAGTCATACAGCATGGAAATAGATCTTTCAGCCAAACTTTCCCATTCCGACCAAGATTCCCCATCTATGCTAGTCCCACCTCCCTGCATTTGTCCTTTATCCCTCTAAACCTTTCCTATCTAAGTACCTGTCCAAATACTTTTAAAATGTTGACATCGTACCTGCCTCATCGTACCTCCTCTGGCAGCTCATTCCATATACTCACTACTCTCAGTAGGGAAAAGGTTGCCCCTCAGGTTCCTACTAAATCTTTCCTCTGCACCTTAAACCTATGTCCGAAACATGACCCATTCCTTCTCTCCAGAGGTGCTGCCTGTCCCGCTGAGTTACTCAAGCATTTTGTACCTATCCGGTTTAAACCAGCATCTCCATTTCCTTCCTACACATTAAACCCATGTCCCCTGGTTCTTGATTCCCCGACTCTGGTAAAAAAAAAAATGTGCATTTACCCTATCCATTTCCCCTCATAATCTTATCAACCTTGGGTGGCATGGTGGCACAGTGGTAGAGTTGCTACCTTATCGTGCCAGAGGAAATCTGTCCTTATTGCGTCTGGGAGTGGAGAGCGAGAGCAGAACTACAGGACACAGAGAAGTTTCATGTGGAGGACCCATCTATGACAGAAGGGGGAAACCACCTTCGTTAAAGAACGAGGACATCTCAGATGTCCTTGCATGGAAAACCTTATCTTGGGAGCAGATTCGGTGGAGACAGAGAAATTGAGAGTAGGGGATAGAATCTTTGCAAGAGGCAGGGTCTGAAGAAGTGTGGGAGAGTAGGTTCCCTGATCTTCACCTTTCACCTCACCAGCTTCCGCATCCAGCACGTCATCCTCTGTTATTTTCGTCACCTCCAAAGTGATTCCACCACTAATCACATCTTCTCATCTCCACCCCTTTCCGCCTTCTACAGAGACTGCTCCCTCTGCAACTCTCTGATTCATCCATCTCTTCCCACCCAAACCACCACCTCCCCAGGTACTTTCCCCTGCAACTGCAGGAGATGCAACACCTGCTCTCATACCTCCTCCCTCAACTCCATCCAAGAACCCCCGACAGTCCTTCCAGGCGAGACAGAGGTTCACACGCACCTTCTCTAACCTCATCTACTGCATCCGGTGAATGCGGGCTACTGTACATCAGTGAGGCCAAACATAGACGGCGACCATTTTACTCAACACTTACGCTCAGTCTACCACGGTGTTCTGGATCTCCCAGTTCCTAACCATTTTAACTCCCCTTCCCATTCCTATACTGACTTTTTCTGTCCTGGGCCTCCTCCGTTGCCTGAGTGAGGCCACACGCAAATTGGAGGAACAGCACCTCACATTTTGCTTGGGCAGCTTACAACCCAGCGAGATGAATGTTGACTTCTCTAATTTTAGGTAACTACTCCAAACACTCCCCTTCCTCCTTCCCTCACTTTTGCCCCCTTGCTGTCCCGTCATCGTCCATAAAAAGTGGTTAACCAGTTGCACAGATTGCAATAATGGAATCACATCATCCTCAGCCAACAATTTGCCTATCAGGGAACACCCTGCCTGCAGTCATCTCTTGCTGGCCCTGATTTTGTTCTGGTCTTTTCTTGCTTCCAGTTCCACCCTGACCACCACCACCCCCCCCCCCCCCCCCCCCCACTCCGAAAATCACTGAAGAAGTATTCTGACCCGAAAGGTCACCTATCCATTCTCACCAGACCCGCTGAGTTACTGTGGCATTTTGTGTCTATCATCAGATGCTGCCTTCAGAAGTTTATGTTTGGTTTAGTTTAGTTCAGAGATACAGTACGGAATCAAGCCGATCCACTCACCGTGTCCGCACTGACCAGCGATCACCGTGTACACTAAGCACTATCCTACACCTTAGGGACAATTTTTTTTTTTTTACCGATGCCAATTAAGCTACAAACTATACATCTTTGGAGTGTGGGAGGAAACCGGAAGCCCAGGGAAAACCTACGTGGTCACGGGGAGAACGTACAAACTCCGTACAGCAAACCTTAGCACTTGCTTCAGCTTCAACCCATCCTCTGAGAAGAACTTCCAGCTGGAAACCTTTTTAACAAATGGTCTTCGATCTGAAACATGAACTCTGTTTTTATCTCCACAGATGCTGCCTGATCGGCTGAGTAATTTTAGCTGTTTTATTCTCGCTTCGAAGTTTTAATTTGTATTTTTAAATATAAGAAAATACAGATTGAACTCTGCAGATGCTGGAAAACCAAAGTGAAAATAAATTGAGGAAAAGACAAAATATGGCACAGTGTCGCTCGCAGCTGGTGCAGCCACTGCCATGCGGCACCAGAAAGCCACGTTTGATCCCGACCTTTCCCAAAGACGGGTGGGTTTGTAGGTTAATTGGCTCCTGTAAAATTGCTCCTAGTGTGTAGGGAATGGATGTGAAAATGGGATAACATAGAACTTGTTTGAATAGATGATCGATGGTCGGCGTGGACTCAGCAGACCAAAGGGCCGGTCTCCATGCTATGTCTCTAAACTCTAAAACTTTGAGTGCAAGGACAGTGCTCTGACCAATGATTACTCAAGAAGATTCATCAAGAAGATTAAACAAGAAAGTTGAGTATAGAAGTTAGGAGGTCATGTTACAGCTACATAAGACATTGGTGAGGCCACGTTTAGAGTATTGTGTTCAGTTTTGGTCACCATGTAATAGGAAAGATGTTATTGAGGTGGGAAGGGTGCAGAGAAGATTTACCAGGATGTTGTCAGGACTTGAGGGACTGAGCTGCCAGAGGAGATAGTTGAGGCAGGTCCTATCGCAACGTTTAAGAAACATTATGACAGGTACATGGATAGGACAGGTTTAGAGGGATATGGGCAAAACACAGGCACGTAACACAAGTGTAGATGGAGCATGTATGTTGGTGTGGGCAGGTTAGGCTGAAGGGCCTGTTTCCATGCCATATGACTCTAAGATTAATTGGTAATGCTTACACCATGAAGAGAAATGAAAATGTATAATGCCATCAGCACGATTTTGATCTTATGAATCGCAAATCTCAGATATTGCAGCAGATAACAATGTGGATTTGTTAAGTACTTTTAAGCAAAGGATTCAAAGAAGCTTCACTCGAGAAGTGAACAATACACATTGAGGATTAAGAAGAAAGGATAACTAGAAAGATCAAGGAGTTCCTCAAAGTGATGGTATTTGGAGCAAACTTTGAACTTGGAAAAAGATTCAGCTAGGCTTATGAAAAGAATTCCAGCTTGTTAAATCAATGATAGCAGAAGATAGATGCACAGAACTTTGGGAAGCTGAGTGCTGGGAAAACATAAAGATGAAATGAAAACTTCTGTGTCAGCGAGAGTTCGGCTGGAATATAATCAATTTAACTATAATGGCATTTGTGGAAGAAGTAAAAATGCAGTGTGTTTCAGAATACAGAGTATCCATATTCAGGATGGGGTTACGTGGAACACTGAGTCTGCAAACAGTCAGGACCCTGAAAGAGGCTCATCTACTACCTTCACAATTTCTACCTTCCTTTGGCACAAAATGCTGGAGTAACTCAGTGGGTCAGGCAGCATCTCTGGAGAAAAGGAATAGGTGACGTTTCGAGTGAGGACCTTCAGGTAGGATGGATACTATCTGGACTGGGAGAGGTTCTTCTTCCTTGGTCCACGTACCTTGGTAGAGACATTTAGTACCTCAGTATGGGTGGAAGTACCAATCAAAGTAAGGCACATGCTTGAATATTTTCCACACTGCTACAAAAAATAGCGCGGCATTTTGATTTCATTGAATTTCAGTTAATGGCGTGGGGACCTGATCTTAATCGGTCATTCTGCTTCCTTTCTTCTTTACCGATGCTTAGCCCATTGGGTATCACAACTATGGCCTCCTTTGCTGAGACTCTGACACCTTTCTCGGTAAAGGCTGAAGTAAATTATGCATTTGAGAATCAAGCCTTCATTCTCTGTGGATAGATTGTTTGTTTGATCCCTCATTGGCCCCATCTCACCAGCACCTTGTATAGCTGTAAAGTAACATTCTAACTTCTACAATCAATACCCAGACTGACAAAGGCCGATGTGCCAACTGCCCTCTTGACCACCTTATCTAGCTGTGATGCCAGTTTCAAAGAGTTACAGTACGTGCCTGCAGTCCTTCTACTCTACAACACTACCCAGAGCCCTGCCATTCACTGTGAAAATCCTGCCCTGGTTTGACTTTCCAAAATGCAGCACCTTGCACTTATCTGCATTAAACTCCATTGACCATTCCTCAACCCACTTGTCCAACTGATCAAAAGCCTGCTCTATGGATCCTGGCCTATCCTCTTGATAGACACAAAGTGCTGGAGTAACTCAGCGGGACAGGCAGCAACTCTGGAGAGAAGGAATGGGTGACGTTTCGGGTCGAGACCATTCTTCCAGACCTGTCCTATCCTATCCTGTCCTCATGTAAATGTACTTGGAATTACACGAAACATGTCTTTTCAAAAAGCTGCATATTATTCAATGATAGATTTGACTACCAAAATTTGTTTCCACCCTACCTGGGGCCAGAGCTTTTCTCATCCCATTAAACATTTCCTTCCTTCCTACTTTAGAGTGAATCGTAATTTTTTCCATTGGAATTCTAAACCATATGATAACTGTTCAGTAGCTGTTCCCCAATGATATTGCATGAGTTTAGTACAGCAGGGAAACAGCCCACTGAGTCCATGCTGGCCAGGATCACCCATTCTTCTTGCTCATCCTCCCCCTACATATTCGGGGCAATTTACAGGGGCCAATTAACTTGCAAACCTGCATTACGTTGGGGTGGGGGAGAAAACTGAAGCACCCGGAGAAAACCCAAGTAGTTGCAGGCAAAACATGCAAACTCCACACAGGCAGCACTTGAGATCAGGATCAAACCTGGGTATCTGGCGCTGTGAGGCAGCGGCTCTACACTGATGCCCTGCCACTCATTGAACCGCCATCCAGAAACCACCTCACTGGGCCAGAAGCATACAGGGAGAGAAAGTCACAACATTGCAGTGAGATGCAGCACAGAACCAAGCCCTTCTGCCCACTGACTCATTGCTAGAGTATCAAAATAACACATGACCAATTACACCTGCAATTTGTTTAATATGCATTGTGCCTTCATGTGGTGAACCAGAACATATTGGACCATCTTGTGCTCTCTGTCAGGCTAATCCTTTGTAAAACCCAGAACATTTCTTGCCCAGTTCCAAAGAACAAGCAGAGCACATCACTCCAAACTGCATTAATCTGGATATTACAGTGGAGTTCCAGAATCCACCATCAATCTTACATTCAGGTGCTGGACATGAAATGAACCATGGCCGGTGATTCTAATGTAACATAACCACAGCCTCCAGCAATAACACAGGAATCATTGTTGAGAAATTTTCCACTTCAGTTCTAAGACATCAAACTTAGAATGCTTCCAACTAATCAGGATAAATCAGGAGGAAAGCGAACTGAAATTCAGCAAACTGATAGTAAATCTGCCAACCGATTCTCAATAAAGGTCTCGACCCGAAAAGTCACCCATTCCTTCTCTCCAGAGATGCTGCCTGTCCCGCTGAGTTACTCCAGCGTTCTGTGTCTATCTTCGATTTTAAACCAGCATCCTACACAACTGACTGTTAAATCTGCATAATGCCAAATAGTGATAGCCAAACAAATACTCACATGCTTTTTCTCTAATTCCTTTGTCAACAAATTCAGGAAATTAGAAACATTAGAATGCTATGCTGACGTTGTTATAAAGGAACATGTTTATTGGTGAAATAGGTGGAAGAACCTTTGAAATTAAGTCATCGATTCTTATGTACATTCCACATAGATGCTACAAAGACTAATGATTTATATTTATTTTTATTTGATGGACACCTTTATCTACAGTCTTACACTTAATTAGTGCAAGATATTACAGCAGTGGCATGTAGATAGAAACAAAACGCAGGTTTTCAGACAAGCCATTGCCAGCGTGGATCTTCTTTATTTTACAAAAGTACACTGCACATACTCACACATATTCAATAAACTGATAAGATGATGAATATATCGCATGACACAAATCACACTCTTCTGGTACTCAGATCTTTAAGGTAATAGTTAGCATTATATACACTACAGTTAGTTAGTTTAGTTTATTGTCACATGTACTCTTGTACAGTGAAAAGCTTTTGTTGCATGCTAACCAGTCAGCGGAAAGATAATACATGATTACAATCGAGCTATCCACAATGTACAGGCACATGATCAAGGAAATAATGTTTAGTGCAAGATAATGTCCAGCAAAGTCCAATTAAAGATTAGACCGAGGGTCTCCAATGAGGTAGATAGTAGGTCAGGACCGCTCTCTACTTGTTGATAGAATGGTTCAGTTGCCTGATAACAGCTGGGAAGAAACTGTCCCAGAATATGGAGGTGTGCATGTTCACACTTCTTGCCTGACGGGCGAGGGGGGAAGAGGAAGTGACCAGGATGAGATTCATCCTAGATTAGGCTGGTGGCCTTGCGAGGCAGCGTGAGGTGTAAATGGAGTCAATGGAAGAGAGGTTGGTTTGTGTGATGGTCTGGGCTGCTCCCACAATTCTCTGCAATTTCTTGCGGTCTTGGGTGGAGTTGTTCCCAAACCATGCTGTGATGCATTTCGATAAAATGCTTTCTACAGCACAAACACTCTTGTTATGATTATGCCTAATTTACAGCCGGATTGTCACTGAACTGTTTGCAGAAAAAGAATTTCACTGTACTTAGATACATAAAGTACTGTTGAGCAACTTTTGTTGGCCCTGCAGGACCATACTGGTTCTTATTAATTTACGAGCCTCTGAGTTTTACAGTCATTCTGTGCATTGACATTAAGGTATTGGACATGTTCTTTACTTTGACTGCCATGACGTACCCTTTAATTTTTCCTGCAGTTCAGGCTTCATATTATTATATTAATTGGAGCAAATGCTTGAAGATGCTGGAAGTGAGAACCAAGAGTTTGAGGCTAATGTTGAAAAGAAATATTTTTTTCTCATTATTGAGAGTTGAGGAGAACACTGAATAATTATTTCCAATCAAAGAATCTATGTATCTATCAAACACAGTGGACACACAACGGTAGAGTTGCTGCCTCACAGTGCTTGCAGCGAAGGAGACTCGGGTTCGATCCCGACTACGGGTGCTGTCTGTACGGAGTTTGTACATTCTCCCTATGACTGCTTGGGTTTTCTCCGAGATCTTCAGTTTCCTCCCACACTCCAAAGATGTACAGGTTTAGCTGGGTACCAGAGTAAATTGTCCCTAGCGTGTGTAGGATAGTGTTAATATGCGGGGATCACTGGTTGGTGCAGACTCAGTGGGCCGAAGGGCCTGTTTCCGCGCTGTATCTCTAAACTAACCTAAACTAAACCCGATGCACACTGACAAACAGTGGGCTGAGAATGATAACAATAGTTCAGTGTAATCCAAAACGCTGCAAATAAAACATGGTTTTTTTCACACCTTTTTCCAGCTCGGATGTCGAGTACTTGACGTAAATCCTCAGCTGTTTCTTTCCCCTCTGATGCTGCTCGTCTTGCTGAGTTGGTGTAACATTTGCTGTTTATGTTTAGGATTTCCAGCATCTGCAAGTGTTTTTTTAAATTCAATTAATTTAACACACAGGAGGGACAAAGCATACAACATGGTAGTTAAAGTAAAGAGCATGTCTATGTAAAGGATGACTTTTAAAACTCATACACTTGTAAATTAATAAGGACCAGGATAATATGGTGACAGAATAAGTCTAATTGGATTTATATGAAATGGGACTCATGGATAATTGGTGTTGGGGAGTACATTCTGTATTTCACCATTTTTATACTCACAGACCAAGTCACATTTATTTATCATGCAGGGAGAATTCCTTGATGTTTTATTTCTGACGTTTAAGGACCTGATTATCACAATTTTTTTCGGTTTTGGAAAACCGAAGATCATGAATCTTGGGAATAATTAACATAATGTTCTTTTTTTATTGCTCCACTCTTCTTGGTCAGTGTTATTTTGCAAATTATGAGATTATGTAAATTGTGAAATAATGTGAAGAAAAACTATCACACAATTGAGCAACACTGCTGGTCTTAGAATGGCCACTCTTTATCATTGTCCTTCATTTCACACAGTTGAGCTGAATTATGGCCCTTTTTAAAGCTTTCCCCATTTATCCCAGGAGCTTTTAAATGAGCATGATCTACCCTTTTGTAAGTTATTGCATGTCTTCTGAGAGAAATTGGGAGCAATATTTTACATTTATACCGCAACGGATTGACACAAATGGTGATTCACCAGTTTTTTCTCCACACCATTTAATTTTACTTTCCAACTCTTTTACTTAAAGCAAAATTAAACTACATGAAACTCAGGTGAACAGACTGGTCTCAGCAGGCTTGTTAGATTAATACTAACTCTTAAATCTGCAATAGGAACTGTTAATACCAATTCTGCTGCAGTTCTCTTCAAAATGATTTGGTGTGTGTGTGACACTCAGTTGCTGCATGTTGAGGAACATCATTTTCTGAGGAGATTAACACTTTCTGCAGATTTTGTTGCTGGCTCCTGGGGCCTTTTAACCAAAGCCCACATGCTCTAATTAACCAATACGGCAGAAACTAATTGTTCTTGAGACCTTGCTGTGCGCAGAAGATGCTTGCCTGCATTGTGACAGCGCAGGTAATGTGTTGATTGCAAAGTGCTTTGCGAACCATCAAGGAGCTGATGAATAATGATGAAGTACCATGGTGATAACTTGGTTTGCACTGTGCAAGATTGTTATACTTTGTGCAATTCAATGGAAATTTATAAAAGCAAAAGAAAATAAAGAGAATCCTCCCACACTCTGCGATTATTTTTGCACCGACCGCTCTGGGTACTCCGTGTATGTGATGTGCCAACAGATCGGCGACACGATGGTGCAGCGTTAGAGTTGCTACCTTACAGCGCCAGACACCCGCGTTCAATACAGATTACGGGTGCTGACTGTATATTCTCCCTGTGACCTCATGGGTTTCCTCCGGGTGCACCGGTTTCCTCCCACATTCCAAAGACGTTCAAGCTGGAAAGGATGCAGAGAAGATTTAGGACGGATGTTTCCAGGACTTGATGGCCTGAACTATAGAGAAAGGTTGAGCATGTTAGGACTCCATTCCTTAGAGTGCAGGAGGATGAGGGGTGATCTTATAGATGTATACTAAATCATGAGAGGAATAGATTGAGTGGGAGAATCGAGAACCGAAGGACATAGGTTTAAGGTGAGGAGGGATAGATTTGATAGGAATCTAAAGGGTAACAGAGGAGGATGAGGGGTAATCTTATAAAGGAGTACAAAATGATTTGCCCAGAGTAGGGGAATCAAGAACCAGAGGACGTAGGTTTAATGGGAAGGGAAAGATTTAAGGTGAGGGGCAAGGGTGAGGGATAACTTTTTCACACAAGGGGTGGTGGGTGTATGGAATGAGCTGCCAGAGGAGGGAGTTGGGGCAAATACTATTGCAACATTTAAGAAACCTTTAGACAGATACATGGATAGGATATGCTTAGAGGGATATAGGCCAAATGCAGGCAGGGACTATCGTAGATAGGACATGTTGGTCGGTGTGGGCAAGTTGGTCCAAAGGCCCTGTATACACGCAGTATGACTATAAATCTGTGACTGTGACGCGCAGGTTTGTAGGTTAATTGGCTTCTGTAATTGTCCCGAGCCTGTAGGATAGAAACAGTATATGAGTAAATGTTGGTCGGCATGGACACAGTGGGCCGATTGGCCTGTTTCCACACTGTATCTCTAAACTGAAAGTAAGCTAAACCAAGATTGTGTCATGTAGTATCTGCCTGGACATCACCTCCAGGATCTTGCTCCCCACGTGCGTGATCCCTACCCATGGCCCTGACCACATATGGCAAGGGTGATGATCACAGTGCATTGGAGAGAGGTCCAAGGTGTGGGAAACCTACCACAGATAGGGCTACCTCGGAGAAAATCCATGCCGTCATAGCCATTCTCCCTCATGCCCCACCACCACCATTACCCTGACAATCTTCAGTATCACCACATGAAGCATCTCTCCAGGACTCTGTTGATCTCCAATCTTTCTACCTGTTTTCAGTCCCACACTCCCATCTGTTTCCCACCTGATATCCCCTTCCCAGTCTCCAGTTTCCCTCTCCCAGTATCCCATTATAAACACGCTTGCCATTTTTTTCGATCAAACATCTCAGCCAAACATCTCAGCCTGATGTCCTCATTGTAATGAGGGGAGAAAGCTGGAAAATGGAGGTGGGGGTGGGACAAAGCCTGGTGAGTGATAGGTGGATACAGATGAGGGGGGTTTAACTAGCACATGTGTGGAATAAGTGAAAAGGAGACAAGAGGGTGTCAGATGAAAAGAGAAGAGAAATGAAATGTAAAGCCAGAGGGACGGAAATCGATGGAAGAGGACCAGAGAGGCAGGAATTTAAAGTTTCAGGTCTGGGGTACTTCATCAAAGCTGAGAAAGAAACAAATTAATTGACATTAAGAGGAGATGAGGGGGGGGGGGGGGGGGGCAGTGGGGAGCAAAGGAAATGTCTCTGATAGGGGTAAAATGTGTCCGTTTAGAAGTAGATAATGGAATGGAATACTTTATTCTATAGGTGATATTTATTAATTTATTTTTATTTATATAATACTTTATAAACTGCTTTGTCTGTGTAAAGTGTTGCTAATGATGTGTAATCTGGCATAGTGCATCATGCGCAGCAGGCCAGAGTATACAAATGAAAGGGAAAGAGGAACATTAAGCAGAGTCGTGAGCTCGTCCATGGAGTAGATGGGAGATGAACATCCAGAAAGTAAATGCTGCAGCAACTCTGCTTGCCAGTGGTGGCCATGTTACCTGAACATTGGATTAGTTAATGGTACATTGTAAAATGTTCCAATTAATGTTGATGGATGCAGGGGCATAATCTCAGTCAGCTGTTAACTTTGCACTGTAGAAACAAGGAACTGCAGGTGTCGGTCACCCCCCACCCCAACCCCCACCTCTACTGCGGAACGATTCCAACTCAAAATGTCACCTATTCTTTTGTTCCAAAGATGTTGCCTGCCCCCTGAGTTGCTCCAGTACTTTGTGTCTATATCTGGAGAGCATGGATAGGTGATGTTTGAAGCTGACAGCCTTCTTCAGACCGATTGTAGTGAGGGGAGAAAGCTGAAAAAGAGAGGTAGGACATAATTAACTTTGTACTACCTGAATCTCCTAATTGAGTTTCACAATGTAAGAATACGTGGCTTCTAACACAATGTAAAGCAATGCACTCTTTCAGCAGTCCTTGTTTAGTTTAGAGATACAGCTTGGTAATTGGCCCTTCGGCCCACCGAGTCCACACCGACCAGCATTAACACTATCCTATACACAATCGACCAATTTTCAATTATACCAAACCAATTCGCCTACAAGCCTGAACTTCTTTGGAGTGTGGGTGGAAACTGGAGAACGTGGAGAAAACCCACACAGGTCCTGGGGTGTACGTACAAACTCCATATAGACAGAACCTGTAGCCAGAATTGAACCTGGGTGCCTGGTGCTGTCAGGCAGCAACTCTAACACTGCACCACACCATCAGGTAAGTCAAGTTACTTGAGCTCTTTGTGGATTTTTTTCAATAATGAAGGTGTCAACATTTTTGTAAGTGTCAACCAAGTGTTGAAAGCCAATCAATCAGCCAAATTGGGTTGGACTCAGTCCAGTTTTCCGGTTCACATCTCGTGGGGTAGATTTGAGGCATTAGGTGGCCAGGAATCATTGGAGGATAGCAAATGTAAAAATACTGATGAGAGTAGCTCATTACAGAATCACATCTGGTCTTTGGAGATTTGAATGGCCCGAAGGTTAAAGGGGACGGCAGGGAAGAAAACTGTTCACAGCGCATATCTGTGATTTGTATCCATGTTTGATACAAAGCTCGATGGCTTTAGAATGTGAAAACACAAAGTAATATGTTTTGTTTGAAACAAAATAGAAACATAAAAAAAAGTCATGACAAAATGCATTCGCACCTCCAGATTCAGGGACAGTTTCTTCTCAGTTGTTATCAGGCAATAAAACCATCCTATCACCAACTACAGAGCAGTCCTGCCCTATCTACCTCATTGGAGACTCTCGGACTGTCACTAATGAGACATTCCTGGACATTATCTTGCCCTAAACGTTATTCCCTTTATCTTGTATCTATGCACTGTGAATGACTTTATTATAATCGTGGATTGTCTTTCCGCTGACTTGATAGCATGCACCATTAAAGATTTTCACTGAACCTTAGCAAACGTGACACTAAACTAAACTAAACTAATGTTGCCCAGCACAGGAACAGGCCTGCTGGATCGATTTGCCTCCATCGAACAAGGTGCCTGTCAAAGCTAATCCCAATTTCCTGTATTTGACCCAGATCCCTCTATTTCAAATAGTCAAGTTTATTATCATATGTACAAGTATGGTGAGGTACAAGTACAATTAAAAATCTTGCTTAAAGCAAGAACACAGTCACATAGAATTAAACGCGCAAAAGAAAATTAAACATAAATGACCCTTAAAATTTTTAAAAGAAAGAAAACTGCAAAAAAATAGACACACGGATCAGAAAAAACAAGTCTAAGATAGTGTAAGTGGGGTGCTCCAGCGTTTCATTGTCGAGGTGAGATTAGGGTTGTGCAGGTTAGTTCATGAATCTGGTGGTTGGAGGAAAGTAGCTGTTCCTGATTCTTAGTGCTTCAGTACCTCCAGCCTGATGGCAGCAGTCAGAAGAGGGCATGAGTCAAGAATCAAGAGTGTTTTATTGTCATATGTCAAGAAATAGAACAATGAAATTCTGACCTGCAGCTGCACAACAGATATGTAAACCTGGTACTCAATGAACACCATAATAAACAACAACAACAAAAAAATGTTTTTATATATATAAATTATGACGTCAAACATACTGGACTAATATATATATTTAAATTCAGTATGTTGGATGTCGTATTGTATATATATATATATGTGTGTGTGTACACTAAATATATATGTATACCAAGAGTACATTTTATTAAATATACCCATAGTATTTCATATATGTGTGTGTGTATATATATATATATATGTGTGTGTGTGTGTGTGTGTGTGTGTGTGTGTGTGTGTGTGTGTGTGTGTGTGTATACATATGTATGGTATATGTATTCTTGCATGTATATGTATGGACATAAGTAGTATACATGTACGTTCTATATACAGTATGTGTGTGTTTTTAGTGTATATATACATATATAATAAATGTATATGCACACATATAGTATATGCACATGCACACAGTATCTGCACACACATACAGAGAGAGAGAGAGAGAGAGAGGGGGAGAGAGAGAGAATTCAGCACAGTCCATCACGGGATCTGCCCCTACGTCTACTTGAGATGCTTCCTCAAGACGGCAACATCTATCATCGAGGATGCCTCTCTGGGCTATGGCATGATTATTGTTTGTTTGTTTTGATATATTTAGTGAATGACTGTGGTTGGATTCAAGTGCGGTATTTTTGCACTCTCTTCAAAAGAGGTTGAACAGTCCACCGGCAGCGAACTTGAAAGGTGAATGAAATTCTGCAGGTTTGTGTGCTGTGTTGCCACATTATGAATTAATTGGGCTTTTTTAAAAGAATGCACAAACTTGCAGAAGCACCTGCCACTTGTCATCAATATAGAGCTCAATCTCTCCTGTAGGTTCCCAGCCAGGCTCTCTGTCATAAATTATAAATGAGCAAGAGTTCAGCTTCTCATGTTTCTACACAAGCAAAGCTCTGTGCTTCCATCATTACAAATTGTTGTTGCAGTTTACTGATTAATTTGGAGGTCTATGCTGGCAAGCTTTGAGATGGATGTTGCTCCAGTTATGTTTTGTTAAATCTCTTCCTTGTCTATGCGTTATGTTTACTTGGAGTGCCAAATACGTTCGAGCGCAGAGAGTGAAGTTATAAATCCGGATGTGAGACATCTGTCAAGAAATTCTGTACCAACTTGTTCTTTGTGCTTCCAGTGACATTGACAAGAGAGAAACATTGCAAGTTAATTAGAAATTTGATGATAATGAGCCTTGTTAAGCACAGATCATGTATTACGTCGGCAGATAGACCACAGTTAATTAGAAATGTTGTAAGCTGTTCCACAGCTCAGAAATAGTTACTCAAATTAGAAACTGTGATATCGCAATTAAAGTGCACTTTATGAAAATCAGTTATTAATGGGAACTACTGACTCTGACATGGAAAATCTGGAAAACTTTGGAATTAAATCATCTTGTAACTGGAGGTGTATTCTCCATTTAGTGCTTATTTTTAAGGAATGTCTTCAAGTTTGAATGCCACTTAACCATCACTTTTTTAAAGAAATAAAAAATCTCATAAAATGGAAGGTAAAACCATCGGCCTGTGTCAATGACCAGCGCTGGCCTGTGTCAACGACCAGCGATATGTGTAACAGGGCAAATGGGGAGCATAAGGGATAAACATACTGGTCACAAAATTAACCATCCTTCATGGAAGTGAAGATGCATCATCTTGAAAAGCCAAAGTAAAAAGTTTATAATCTTTCAATACAAAATCGTACTCGTGCTCGCTTTTAATTCTGAAAAAGCTTTGGTGGGGGTCTTCTGAATACATTTTAAGTTGGGTCTTGAATGAAATTGATGATCCATTTTGGACATCAAAAATATATAAAATGAGGATACAATGAAGCATTGGCCTTAATAAATAAATAAATAAACTGTTGCCCTTAATTTTATGGAACATGAACATCGCATTAACCTGTTTAACCTTTTGTATCAGCCCTTGGTAATTAAGGTTCATTTAGAAATGAAAATGAACTTGATAGACCAATTAACTTTGCTTCAAAGTTTAACACTCTTAAAACTCAACTCGGAGGTCATAAGGGGAGAGCCAATTACCTGGCTTTAAAGAACCTTATTTTACAACAGGTGATAAAAAATCATGCCTTTTGACCTTTGTGATTTGTGATGCTTAATTAATTATATCTCTTTATTAGTGGCAATACATTCTTATGGTCTGATAAATAATGATGTTCCACAGTTGTAATCACCTGTAAATGCAACAATTGTGCAGTCAACTCCCTGCTAAGAGACAGGTGGATAATTTTTTTGATGACCCCCCCCCCCCCCCGGCATTACACAACACACACTTGCCTATTCTCTTTACAGGTGATCCCATTCTTCACACTCTCTCATCCGTATTTGCAGCACTCTGTTTCAGTTGCAGATTTATAATACTTGCCGTCTTTCTTTCCTTTGCCTCAGCTTCCTGTTCTTCCGACTGTTCTTCACACTGTCATCTGTATGTAGCGATCACTCTGCTGGCGTCTCCTTTGTTCATCGTCATGTTTGCGTTTCTGTGTCTGAGCTGACTTCCCCTTCTGCTGTTACCACTCCTGGTTCTAATATGAACACCCAAACCAATAGACGCATTGTCATTGCCTCAGCATAGTTGACCCACAATGGATCATCATGTCAATGGGGTCAACTGCTAACCACTGGCCTGTGTAGATCTTAGGTCAGTATTGGAAGTAAGCGGAAGAAGACCAACTTCAGACACAAAGATAGACGCAAAGCTTTTCACTTAGTATGGCTGTATGGTAACTCAAATTTCGCTGTACCTTAATTGATAAATGTGACAATAAACTGACCTTGAAACCTTGAAAATGCTGGAGTAACTCAGCGGGACAGGCAGCATGTCTTGAAACAAGGAATGGGTGATGTTTCTGGTCAAGATACTTCTTCAGACTACCCCAACTTCAGACACTGCAGAGTGTGACATTATCAGTAGTAATAAAATAAGTGAGATGTGTATCACAACATACTTTGCAATGTGAATCCATAATTCACAAGAATAATTTCTGCAATTGGTGTTCCTTGAATGTCTGTTTTTAATTGTCTGGTACTTTCTGGAAAGCATCACTGTGTATAAATAGCAGACAACTTTGAAAGTTCCACACTCATATGCAAAAGAGTAATCTCAGAGGCGAGAATTGCATGATGGATTGCCAGATTGCATTCACCTGAAACTGCAGGAAGGAACTGCAGATGCTGGTTTACATTGAAGATAGACACAAAATGATGGAGTAACTCAGCGGGACAGGCAGCATCTCTGGAGAGAAGGAATGGGTGTCGTTTCAGGTCGAGACCCTTTTAAACCCTTTTGCTGGTCAACATGTCTCCACTGAAATACATCTGGGTCCCTCCTCCTCAGCTCACCTTTCGGCTGAGTTCATGGTTTGCCCCATCTCCCTCTAAGCCTTTCCTATCCATGTTCCTGTCCACATGCCTTTGAAATGTTGTTATAGTACCTGCCTCAGCTACCATCTCTGGCAGGTTGTTCCATATACCCACCACCCTCTGTGTGGAAAAAGTTGCCCCTCAGGTTCCAATGAAATCTTTCCCCTCTCACCATAAAACTATGTCTCCTGGTTCTTCATTACCCTATTCTGGGTAAAAGACTGTGCATTTAGCCTATCTATTCCCCACATGATCTTATACACCTCGATAAGATCACCCCTCATCCTCCTGCATTCTAAGGCATAAAGTCCTGGCCTGCTCAACCTCTCCCATAGCTCAGGCCCTCAAGTCCTGGCAACATCCTATTAAATCTTCTCTGCACTCTTTTCAGCTTAATTAAATCCTTCCTATAGTTGGGCAACCAAAACAGAACACGATTCTCCAAATAAATAAACACTGTTTTGAATGAACTCAGTCTGAGCATCCATTGCCCTCTGAGGATTCCAAAAAATCATCACCTGCTCAGTGAAGAAATCATTTCCATCCCACTTCAAAGTCTGGTCCCTTCTCAAGAGCAGAAATTACATTTTGAACCTCAAAGTGATTCCATTCGGCATAAATATTCTGTCTAGTTTAGTTTAGTTTAGAGATACAGCATGGAAACAGGCCCTTCGGCCCATCGAATCTGCACTGACCAGCGATCCCCACATACTAGGGACAATTTACCAAGCCAACTAACCTACAAACGTCTTTGGAGTGTGGGAGGAAACCGGAGCACCCGGAGAAAACCCATGCAGTCACAGGGAGAACGTACAAACTCCGTGCAGGCAGCACCCATAGTCAGGCTTGAACCCGGGTCTCTGGCACTGTAGGGCAGCAACTCTACCGCCGCGTCACCGTGCCACACTGGTGAATTCTGGTGAATTGGAAAATTATTGTAATAAATTGCTTGGGATTGTACTTTGTATTTCAACGTAGGACAATTGATCCAGAGCGCACCTCACCAGATTTGTAGAGACAAGTTGATGTAATAGATTATTGTAAATAGCAACTAAATATTTCTGAAAGATCATTTTTAGCTGTGTTAAGAAAATCACTCACTGAGGTTCTCCACAAGAACCACATTAATTCCACATCAAAAAGATTGTAGTCACAGGGAGAATGTTCAAACTCCACTCAGACATCACCCAAGGTCAGGATTAAACCCAGGTCTCTGACACTGTGAGGCTGCAGCTCCAGCAACTATAAGGTCAGAAGAAATAGTAGAATTAGGTCATTCAGTCCATCAAGTCTACTCCGCCATTCAATCATGGCTGATCTATCTCTCCCTCCTAACCCCATATTCCTGCCTTCTCCCCAGAACCTTTGACACATGTACTAATCAAGAATCTATCTATCTCTGCCTGAAAAAAATCTCCACTGATGGCCTCCACAGCCTTCTGTGGCAAAGAATTCCACAGATTCACCACCCCCTGACTCAAGAAATTTCTCCTCATCTCGTTCCTAAAAGAACGTCCTTTAATTCTGAGGCTATGGCCTTTAGTCCTACACTCTCCCACCAGTGGAAACATCCTCTCCACATCCACTCTATCCAGGCCTTTCACCATTCTGTCTGTTTCAATGAGGTCCCCCCTCATTCTTCTAAACTCCAGCGAGTACAGATCCAGTGCCAACAAACGCTCACCATAGGTTAACCTACTCATTCCTGGGATCATTCTTGTAAACCTCCTCTGGACCCCCTCCAGAGCCAGCACATCCTTCCTCAGATATGGTGCCCAAAATTCCTCACAATATTCCAACTGTGGCCTTACCAGCGCCTTACAGAGCCTCAACATTACATCCATGTTTTGGAGCCCTCTTGAAATAAATGCTCACATTGAGTTTGCTTTCTTTACTACAGATTTGACTTGCAGATTAACTTTTTGGGAATCCCACACCAGCACTCCCAAGTCCCTTTGCGCCTCCAATTTCTGGAATCTCACCCCATTTAGAAAATAGTGTACGCCTTTATTCCTACTACCAAAATATATCTCCACACTTTGCTACACTATATTCCATCTGCCACTTCTCTGTCCACTCTCCCAGCCTGTTCAAGTCCTTCTGCAGAGTCCCTGCTTTCTCTATGCTACCTTCCCCTCCACCTATTTTCGTATCATCCGCAAACTGTGCCACAAAGCCTACAATCCCCTCGTCCAAATCATTAATATAAAACATGGAGAGCAACGGCTCCAGCACCGCGCCCTGCGAAACTCCACTAGTCACTGGCAACCAACCAGAAAAAGCCCCCTTTATTGCCAATCTTTATCTTCTGCCATCCAGCCAACCTGCTATCCATGCTGGTGTCATGGCACTGTGCCACCATGCTGCCCAAGTCGATGGAGAGAGGTTTGAACCCACATCCTTCAGATTCAGAAACAACAAGCAATCACGGAGCCATAACTTGACCAAGGTAGTACAGTCACAGGGGTCTACCATCCTGGCCTCAACTCTATTTACACAACTTTCCTCCGAATCATCTCTTTCTTGTAGCTACAAAACCTATTGGTTCCATTCACCCTACTGAAAATTGCAGTGGATTTTACATTCTCCACATTTCATCATGTGGTACATTCTGCCTGAATATGTTGTTTGATCTCTGAATATCTCTATTTAATACTACAGTCGACCACAGATAGAGACATTATCCACATCCAAACTCTGTTGTGGGAACAAGAGCTTTTGACAGTTCAATATTTTCTGAACTTTTCAGTTCGAGTAATGTCTTCATCAATCTTTTCCTCCATTTTCCTCCAGTGATCAGTGTTCTTTGTGGTAGAGTGGAACTGGAACTGCCCAAGCTAATTAAGGCTTTGTCGACATTTAACAATCCATCCATTTTTATATTCTGTGCCCCAAATATGAATCCACAGTACTTTGGATTCTTTACACGCTGTCCTTGTGGGCTTTCTTGAATTCCAGTCAGCTCATCTCATCTCAGGTAGTTGGACAATATTGGTTCCCAGTTAGACATTGTCCGGCTTGCCATTTGCACTGTCTTATAAGACACTGTTTTATGTTACTGCAGTAAGAATCAGCATAATATGCAGGAATTAAAAATGCTTTTTTCTTGCAGACTATGAAGGGCCCGACCCAATCTGTCATCTGCCCATTCCTTCCACAGATGCAGCCTGACCCACGAGTTCCTCCAACACTTTTTGTTTTGTGCTGAAGTAAAAATGCTTGTTTGTGGAGGGACGTGTACACCCACCCTTGATTTGTGGGATGAATGATGCAATGTACAGTTTTTACTGATGGGTCGTAGAACTCACAGTAAGTGGAAACTGTGCGTGCCCTTTTACCTTCCACCTTGAGCACATTCCCACTAATTGCAGGCTTTAGATTTCACATCAACAATTTATTCATAGGTTTAGTGCTATGTATAACGTCACGTGTTGTTGTATTCAGTGATGCTTTTAATTCCAAAGCAAATCTGGAGCTGCATCATGCTGGACAGGGACTATGCTGTCAGAGGTTAGTTCAGTTGCCAGACTGCACTGGAAAAGGTTCTGTTGCACCACCTACCTTTATCAACCGAGCGTTGAAATAGCATTTCATCTGGTTCAAATATTCCATGATTCAATCATACTGTATTGCCACATGTGCTGAGGGTCAGTGAAATTCTTTGTTTCTGCATACAATCCGGGAAAAATCATGCGGCAGACTTCACCTAGGCAGGTCGCAAAGAGTCGCCACGTTTATGGTGCCGACAAAGTTTCTAAGGTTCTTAGTGCAGTCTTGGCTTCTGGCAGTGGCGAACCAGGCCTACCACCACCATGGGACCCTCTTCCTTCTCGGCGGCTTCTCGCCCAGTCCCTCGTCGTTCTCGACGGCCACCCATCGGGTTCCCCTTCCTTCTCAGTTGCCCTCCGCAGGGTCCCTCTTCATTCTTGATGGCCCCCTGCTGGGCCCCTCTTTGTTCTCAATGACCCTCTCTGCTGGTTCCATCTTTGTTCTCGATGCCCCCCCCCCATCGGGTTCCCCTTCATTCTGAGTGGCTCCCCGTCGGGTCCCTCTTTGTTCTCGGCAGACCTCTGCAATGCAATTCAACGATTCGGATCAATGAATGGAGAAAGCACATGCTGAAGAGCACAAATAATGATTTATTAAAGCAAAATACAAGTAAAACACCGAAAAACTATCAATTATCAATAAAGAAACGATACAAAATAACTCTCGTGCCCGCCCCCCTCTGCATAGTCAAGTCTCCTGTCTGCACTGGCTGGCACCAGCTCTTGCTCGCTCCTTGGTGAAGCTCTTTTCTCTCCCCGATGATGAAGCTCAATGCTCTCATGGAAGAAGCATGTATTTATATAATAATTTTTATCTCTAAGAACAGCAGGTGTGTCAAATTTTACCTCGAAGAACAGATTATGTGTCAAATTAGCTGTCCTCCTTGGTACCATAATGGCGTGTGTTATGAGTCCTACCAGACACCGAGCTGGTCTCGGATGTCTCGGATGTCTCTGGGAAAGCAAAGCTTATCTTCGTGACCTCGCAGGTGTCCTCATGATATACAGGTCCCTTTGAATCAGCCCAAGCATTCTTCGGAAACATCTACTTGTTTCCCGAAGCAGGATTTGAAATGTGGTGCTGGTAATTTAGCTGGCGACTCCATTGTTGCTCACAGAGTCATTTTAACCCTTACATTACCCCCTCCCCTCCCCTCCCCCTCCCTCCCTCAGTGGGTCCCTCTTCTTCTCATGACAATTACTATCTCCATCCCATGTTAGACCAGGGTCCAGATTTTTTCTCCTGATGTTGCCCAAGATCAGCTATCATTACAATGGGACAAGCCAAAAATGCAAGCAATGAGGTATAAGTCCATCTCCTATCCCAGGCATTGTTTTCCAATGGAAGGTGAGTTGTCTCATCTCATTCTGAGGCAGGATCTCGACCCGAAACGTCACCCGTTCCTTCTCTCCCGAGATGCTGCTTGACCCGCTGAGTTACTCCAGCATTTTGTGTCCACCTTCGATTTAAACCAGCATCTGCAGTTTTTTTTCCTACTGTCTCATCTCATTGCTTGCCTGCTTTATCTCTGTCATAGCCCAAAGGGCAGCACATTGTTCCAATATTGTCAGGATGTTTTTAAACCTTGTGGATCTTTTCCTTCCTTCAACTCTACAGCAAGTACCACTGTAACACTACTAACACCAGGGTGGCACAGTGGCCTAACAGTAGAGTTGATGCCTCACAGCGCCAGAGGCAGGTGCTGTCGGTATGGAGTTTGCGCGTTCAACCTGTGACCGCGTGGATTTTCGCCAAGTGCTCCGGTTCCCTCCCACATTCCAAATACGTGCTGATTTGTAGGATAATTAGCGTCTGTAAATTGCTCCTAGTGTGTAGGATGCGAAACTGTGATAACATAGAACTACTGTATGGGTGATCGATGGTCGGCGTGAACTAGGTGGGCTGAACGGCCTGTTTCCACTCTATCTCTGTGACTAAAGGCAGGCTCCATTGTGGCAGGACCACTTCTTATGAAACTTCATCACCATAAATGGGCTCAGTTTGTGGGCTTATCGATGGGGCAGCAGAAATAACAGACACCTGACCTCTGCCTGTATGAGGCTAATCTTGGCCAGTATCTGTACTCAAGCTAATTATCCAAGTTAACGAAGCAAATAGAATTTGCAAATAGACTATAAAGGTCATTGCGGGCAACCCTGCTTGCATGGATGCACAAACAAAAATAATGTGATTGCTGCAAAAATATCAACACAATGCTCTATGCGCCCTTTACATAAACCTTATTATGCAGAAGTTTAAAGTCTGAAGAAGGGTCTCGACCCGAAACGTCACCCATCCTTTTTCTCCAGAGATGCTGCCTGACCCGTTGAGTTACTCCAGTAACATGTGTCTATCTTCGGTATATACCAGCGTCTGCAGTTCCTTTCTGCACAGTAGTTTAAGATGTTCAGCGTTTGTTCAGGATGATCAGTGAACAATAAAACAGGCAGCAACCCATTCCCATGCAAGTTTGAAAGATATAGCATGGAAGCAGCTCCTCGGCCCCCCGAGTCCACGCCGACCATCGATCAACCGTTTACACTAGTTCTACGTTATCCTGCTTTCACATCCACTCCCTACACACTGGGGGCAATTTACAGAGACCAAGTAACCTACAAACCTGCATGCCTTGTGGCTGTGGGAGGAAACCAGAGCATCTGGAGGAAACCCACGTGGTCAGAGGGAGAACATGCAAGCTCCACACAGACAGCATTCAAGGTCAGGATTGAATCTGGGCCTCTGGTTCTATGAGGCAGCAGCTCTACCAGCAGAGTCACTGTGCCATCCGTCTAAGTGGATCTGGGACTGTAGTGGATCTGAAAAGAAGTGCAGGCCCTCTGTTATATTCCAAAAGTCATCATTACAACCAAGCAATTAGATTCTACAGTCGTTCCTTTCACTTTGCATGCAATGCTCACTCATCTCATTAGGTGTAAATTTATTGGTGCTGCGTGATTAGTCTTTGGGTGAGTATAACAGGCAGAATTGCAGTAAAGTTGCAATTTTTCCACCTATGCTCCTTTGCTTAATCTCTTCCAGTGATTTAATTGTTCCTGTCTTAATTTTATAACTGAGCTGGAACATTCTCCCAATTGTTTCTTGGAAACGGAGCTGTCAAATGAGTTACGCTTGGTAGCCGAGATGATTTTCCTTCAAGGTAAATTTTGTGGAGGCTGCGACCAGCTTTGCTGTTGAATCTGGCTGCCTGGTCCACGTCGACCATCCTCTGTGTGGAGTTTCCCCTGCTACATAATTAGACAGTAGATGGGAAAGGTGCGGAACATATCCAATTAGCAGATCCATAAGGCTTCCATGCAAATGTCAGTCGTATTACGAGAGATTCATTTTGAACACATTTAGAGGAAAAATTAATCTTGGTTTTTAACATGTTGTAGTCCAATGGGGAAGCACACACAGGAGCTGCCGTTAGCAATGGGAATGAAAGAAAGGAGGGCCTTTTGTCTCCCCCACACTCCCTAAAATCCCTATCCATGCTCTCCGTAGATGCTGCCTGACCTGCTGAGTCACTCCAGCACTTTGTGTTCTTTTGGGGTACATTTGATCATTGAATTTTCCAATTTTAGGTGACTGACCCCCCCCCCCCACTCCCCTTACACCCCCAAGACTACCCCTTTCTTTCACTTTTTCACCCAGAGTTGTGAATCTGTGGAATTCTCTGCCACAGAAGGCAGTGGAGGCCATTTCACTGGATGTTTTTAAGAGAGAGTTAGATATAGCTCTTAGGGCAAAAGGAATCAACCCTAACCCTAACCCTAAGGAATCAAGAGATATTGGGAAAAAGCCGGAACGGGGTACTGACTTTGGGTGATCAGCCATGATCATATTGAATGGCCTACTCGCACCTATTTCCCCCCAACCCCACCCCACTCCTCCCATACACCCTGGCAAACCTTGCATTGGTTTCCCCCCCCCACCCCACCCCTCCCTTTCCCCGTCCGCCTACATCCTTTCCACTGGACCAGTCAACAGCAACAATAAAGAAAAAACACAGTAAATTATGACAATTATCCTTATCTTTATTTTTATTTATAATGAATGTCTCTTGCTATCCACTTTGCTGCTGTAACACTGCAAATTTCCCCAGTGTGGGACAAATAAAGGAATATATTATAATTATTATTAATATTACACAATTCACAATTCTTCTATTCCGAGCATCATAATTTGCGACTGTGTGGCCATTTGGGCTGACACCTGTCTTTTCAACTGTAGTCCCTTTGTCCATCCATCTGCCTATCAGTAGCCCCCCCTCGCCTGTGTTCAACTATTGCCGGCCATGCTCTGTCCCGCCCCTCCTCTCTCCCAACTTTCTTTCCCGCCTCCCTTGCGATCAGTCTGAAGAAGTGTCCCGACCCGAAACATCACCCATCCATGTTCTCCACAGATGTTGTCTGGCCCGCCGAGTTACTCCAGCATTTTGTGCCTTGCTTTTGTAAACCAGCATCTGCAGTTCCTTGTCATTACAAGGAAGGAGAGGTGGTTATTTTCATTCTGGATGATTTGAGTTCAACCACAGGAAATGAGGATTGGAAAAAGATGATGCTGATGAATTCTGCCGGGTAGCACAGTTATATATATATATGTGTAGTTATACCTCAAGATTCCTTGTGAGATACTCATTTATATATTTTTTTCATCTATTCAAGTCACTCTAAGAATGCTACACAAACCCCATTCTTTTACTCACTACCACATCTCATGACACAATGCTGGTTCTCTCACTTCCCTAAGTGCATCTGAAATCCTTTATTCATGCTGGAAGTGCTCATCACCAGTCATCATTTCAACAATAGAGAGAGATGGAGAGAGATAGGGAGAGACTGATATTTACGAGTCATCGGAGCAGCATTAGGCCATTCAGACCATCTAATCTATTCCGCCATTCAGACCATCTAATCTATTCCGCCATTCAATCATGGCTGATCCATCTTTCCCTCTCAACCCCATACTCTTGCCTTTCCCCCAAAATCCTTTTACCCTTGACACCCTTACTGTCACTCACCTGCCAGCCACGCCCACCACGTTAAGCCAACTCCCCTCACCTGTTCGCTCACCTGCTCCAGATCACCAATCAAGCCAGCATATAAACCCTTCCTGCACACACACACACAATCTTTGCCAGATTGTTCTTAGCCCTCATGCAAGAATCTCCAGCGTTCTCTCTTGGACTGATTTCCCGTTGCCGACCCTTCCTGCTCCCGACCTTCATGCCTCGTCGTAGTCCTGGTGAACGCCTCAGTCTTCTGTCCCCGACCACGAGCAGGTAGAAATAAAGCTCATTCTAAAACTACTTCCTTGGTTCCGTGTGCTGCATTTGGGCCTACCTGCGGTCCGTTACACTTACAAATCAATAACCTGTCAATCTCCGCTTTAAAAATACCCAATGACTTTGCCTCCACAGCCTTCTGTGACAATGAATTCCACAGATTCACCACCCTCTGGCCAAAGAAATTCCTCTTCATCTCTTTTCTAATGATATACCATTTTATTCTGACGCTATACCCTCTGATCATAGACTGCGGTTAATGGAAACATCCTCTCCGCATCTACTTTATCCAGGCCTTTCACTATCCGGTAAGTTTCAATGAGGTCCCCCCTTATCCTTCTAATCTCCAGCGAGTACAGGCCCAGTGTCGTCAAACGCTCATCATATGTTAACCCAATCACCTGTTCCTCAAAACAGATAATATTATCTGTTATCCCAACCTATTATAACCTACCTTGCAGCTGTTTTCTGAATTATCCCCAAAATCTGCCATGACTTCCGACTACTTTCTATCCAAAGCTGCTTCGCGTGGTGTAGGGAGTTACGCTGTGTGTTTGCAATATTACTCTCTCAAAAAATAACCTCCAGGACTTCAGTCAAGCTGGATTAATCTTGTTTGAATTGATGTTGAATATCTTCAACTCAGTTATTATTATTGTCCAAAGATAGACACAAAATGCTTGAGTAACTCAGCGGGTCAGGCATCATCTCTGAAGAAAAGGAATAGGTGACATTCCGGGGCAAAACGCTTCTTCAGACCCTGAACGTCACCTATTCCCCTTTCTCCAGAGATGCTGCCTGACCCGCTGAGTTACTCCAGCATTTTGTGTCTATCTTTGGTATAAACCAGCATCTGCATTTCTTTCCTATGCATTATTATTGTTCAGCTTGCTGAAATGCCATTTATATTTCTACAGAAAGGTTTGTAAAAAATGTAGTTGGGCATTCAATCAAAATTATTGGGCCTCTTGCAATTTGTGGTCATTTTGAAAAAGTGCACAGTCTCAGTCTCATTCCAATGTACTAGTAGCACCTGGGATGCAGTGACCCCTTTGCATTACTGCAGTGTATCCTTTCTTTGCAGAGAAAGCCCTCATCTATCTCAATGCATATGGATAAATCATATCCGTTCCTGAGGGAATCATTTGTTGGGATCTCTGCGAGCTCTACAATGTTTTTCATTTATTTAAAATAAAGTCCTCATTTATACTTGGGTTATTGGAGCTTTGGAAGGGCCGTATTGCTTTTAGTTTCCCTTGAGAACATTTAAAAAAAACAATTATTCAGAATATTGACTGTATTTGTTGAAGCAGTAGGTGGATTAATTCCTTGAGGTATTTGGGATATTGTAATCAATGGCTATCTTTAACTCTTTAACGTCAATTTTAAGCAGGTTACTAAGGTCCATCATTATTATGTTACTGAGCTTGAAGTCTCACAACCCAAACTAGCTTCATTTAGTGAATAAGCTAGAAATATATGAACTGGTGTGCTTTATTAACATATTAATGAAAACGTATAATTCCATAATATTAAGCTTTGAGCAATACTGAAGGTGATTCGATATCATTAATATCATAGATTATAAATGATCACTTCTTGCACATTTTAAAGTAATTGAACATTGGCACAGATTTGCTTTATGAAACTATAATTGCATTCATTGTGCAAGCCTTATTTTCCAAGTGATTTGTGGTAGAATTATCATTCAGCACAGAAAGAGGCCCTTCGGCCCAACCCATCCTGACCAAGCTAGTCCGACTTGGCCCATATCCTTAGAGACCTCTCCTGTCCACGAGCCTATCCAAATGTATCTTAAATATTGCAATTATACATGCCTCAATTACTTCCTCTTAATATTACTTGCAATATTACTTGCAATAATCCACCACCCTCTACATGAAATAGTTGCACCTCAGTTTCCTATTAAATCTTTTCACACTCACCTTAAACTTGCGCCTTTGTAGGAGAGAATTTTGTGTTATACCTGCATCCTGAAACTGGCTTTACTTGGGGCCCAGCCCAGATAGGAATAGACACAAAATAAAACATCTCCTAAAACAGTGGCGCATTTCTCAAACAAGTTACAATACCTATACTCCAAGGAATAAAGTTCTCGCCTGCTCAACCTTTCCCGCCAGCTCCGGCCTTTCAGACCTGGCAACATCCTTGTAAATCCTCTTTGCACTCTTACAAACCTAATGGCATCTTTCCTACAGCAGGGTGACAAAGGCTGAGGACAATGCTCCATGCACGGCCTCTCTAACGTCTTGTACAACTATCATAGTGTTCCAACATCTATGTGTAGGAAGGAACTGCAGATGCTGGTTTAAACTGAAGATAGACACAAAATGCTGGAGTAATGCAGCGGGACAGACAGCATCTCTGGAGAGAAGGAATGGATGAAGTTTCGGGTCGAGACCTGAAGAAGGTTGTTGACCCGACACATCACACATTCCTCCTGTCCAGAGATAATGCCTGTCCCACTGAGTTACTCCAGCATTTTGTGTCTATCTTCGGTCCCAACATCTATACTCAATAACCTGACTGATGAAGGCCAGTGTGCCAAATGCCTTCCTCACCACCCTACCTACCTGAAAGGTTATGTCAGTCATCATATTCATGACATTCTCAGACTTGTTGGTGAAACATCTTGGTCTATATGTTCTGGGTGACTAAGAAGCTGTGCTTTTATATTAAGCTCACAAAGCACCATGATTGTTAAAAGATGACAAATTACAAATATTGTATTGTAATCAGATCCTGGGGGGACAGGGCTTTCTCCATCGCTGCTCCCACCCTATGGAACTCACTACCTCAAACCGTCAGAGACTCCTCCACACTCACCACATTCAAAACATCACTGAAGTCTCACCTATTCAGTACTGCCTTCAACCACTGAAGGTCACGCCACCCTCTGTCTCCTTTCTCTGTTCGTTTACTTATTTATCTATTTATTCACTTCCCTATGTTCTCTAAATCCCTGTAAAGCGTCTTTGAGTATATGAAAAGCGCTATATAAATGTAATGTATTATTATTATTATTATTATTATTATTGTATAGGTAAGACCAATAACTCAAATGACATTTAAGTAGCACTTAAAATCAGATTCAACGTATTTGGTTAGACAGCTAATTGTAAGGCTTGTGGTAGATGTTAGAAAAAAGAAACCCAGAAAAAGTGAGCCAAAATAATGATGAGCAGAAATAGCCAGTTCAGATGCAGATAAAAAATAAAGAGCAATATGCTTAAAATTCAGTCTAGAATTTGGAAGATGGGGAAGATGATGTTTCAGTCCTGAAACTTACATTGAGCCTCCTTGTAATAATGCAAAGGGACACAAGCAGAAACCTGAGAATGAGATGGAGAATTAAAGGTGCAGGTAACAAGAGCTCTGGTGACAGCTGCAGTCTGGATACAAGTGTTCGACAAAGTGATCACCCAAACGGCATTTTGTTTTCCCAAGATAAGGGAGCCCGCAGTGTGAACACTGAATGCAACGCACAGGATTGCAAAGTGCTGGAGTGACGCAGCGGGTTAGGCAGCATCTCCGGAAAACATGGATAGGTGATGTTTCGAGGGTTCCCCATCGCCTGTGTCTACCTATCACCTGCCAAACTCTGTCCTGCCTCTCCTCTCTCCCAGCCTTCCTTTCCACCCCCCACCCCCTGCAATCAGTCTGAAGAAGGGTCTCGTCCTGAAACGTCACCTATCCATGTTCTCCAGTGATGGTGCATGACCTGCTGAGTTACTCCAGCATTTTGTGCCCTTTTTTTTGTAAACCAGCTTCTACGGTTCCTTGTTTCCATGCTAAAATGCAAGATGTGCATGTGAATCACTGCTTACCCTGAAATGATTGTTTGGGTTTAAGATAGACACAAAAAACTGGAGTAACTCAGCGGGTCAGGCAGCATCTCTGGAGAAAAGGAATAGGTGACGTTTCGGGTCGAGACCCTTTCTCAGATTAAGAGTCCGGGAAAAGAGAAACAAAAGGTATAGATGGCGATGTAGAGAGATATAGAACAAATTAAAGAAAGATATGCAAAGAAGTAACGATGATAAAGGAAATTAGGTTGTTGTTAGCTGTTTGTTCGGTGAGATCGAGTGCAGGCAATGAGACGCAACAAGACGGCTTTGAAACTGGTACGTCTTGGGTGGGGGAGGGGTGGAGAGAGAGGGGGTGCAAGGGTTGCTTGAAGTTAGAGAAATCAATAGTCATACCCCTGGGTTGTAAGCTGCCCAAGCGAAATATGAGATGCTGTTCCTCCAATTTGCATTTGGCCTCACTCTGACAATGGAGGAGTCTAGGACAGAAAGGTCTGTGTGGGAATGGAAAGGTGAAATAAAGTGTTTGGCAACCAGATGATCAAGTAAGTCCAAGCAGACTGAGCGAAAGTGTTCAGTGAAGCGATCGCCCAGTCTACGTTTTGTCTCCCTGATGCATATGAGTCCACACTTTGAACAACGGATACAGTAGATGAGGTTGGAGGAGGTGCAGGTGAACCTCTGCCTAAACTGAATGGACTGTCGGGGTCCCTGGACAGATCAATGGAGGAGGTATAGGGGCAGGTGTTGCATCTCCTGCGGTTGCAGAGAGAAAGTACCTGGGGAGGGGGTGGTTTGGGTGAGAAAGGATGAGTTAACCAGGGAGTTGCGGAGGGAATGGTGTCTGCAGAAGATGGAAAGAGGTGGAGATGGGAAAATCCGTCTTGTGGTGGGGTCCCATTGGAGGTGGCGAAAATGTCGGAAGATTATCTGTGTAGGCGACGGCTAATGGGGTGAAAGATAAGGACTAGGGGGACTCTGTTCCTGTTGTGATTAGGGGAAGGGGGAGCAAGGGCGAAGCTGTGGGGTACTGAGGTGACACTTGTGAGGGCCTCGTCTATGATGGGAGAGGGGAACCCCCGTTCCCTGAAGAAAGAGGACATCTCGGATGTTCTAGTATGGAACACCTCATCTTGGGCGCAGATGCGGCGTAGACGGAGGAATTGGAAGTGGGGGATAAGTCTTTGCAGGAAGCAAGATGGAAAGAAGTGTCGTCTAGATAGTTTCTGGATGGTGGAAAGAGGTAGAATGACAGGTGTTGCACCCCCCTTGGAATTGCATGGGGATGTACCGTACGATGGGGAGTAATAGGTGGCGATGGAAGAGCGGGTCACAAAAGGAGTGCTCCTTTGAAATGCCTAATAGGTAAATAAGTGGTGAAATCTTGTTTGAGCTTGCAAATATATGCATCTCACTGCAGATGTGCCCCTGTTGTCTCTGTTACTATTACATTCCTCTCCGTCTAATGCCATGTATTTCTATGCCTGCACCTTTTCCTGATCCTCTCATTTGTTTTTCATTGTGATACTGGCTTGTTCTGACTTTATGTTCTGCTCTCCTTCCCTGCTCCAACTATTTCACCCGAAGAGCTGTCTCAGTGCTCAACACATTTCATTGTCCCTGCTTTGTGAAGGTGTCGCCCATTACTCCTGCTGAGTCTTTTAGCCTGAACGCATCGTAATGTTGAATGTTAGTAATTGAAGCAGACTGCAGTTGTTCACTTAGTAATAAATGAGATGAAGCAATAAACGAAGGAAATTGTTCAATTTGCAGGTGCAGAATGTAAGCAGCAGAATGGGAGTAGACATGGCAGTGCAGAGTTTTGTCCTCACTTCTTGCACAGCACATTATTTATCCAAGCACAATTGTAAGCAAAGCAATTCCCATTACCCAGTAATATTGGAAGTCATTCATCCAAGCCAGTCAGTCAGCATGCACCATTTAGCTTCAGTGATTGCATTAATAAAGGTCTGTAAACTGAAGTTGTCAAGTATCTCTCAAAGATTCGGGGAGGAGGGAAATACAAATGTTCTCAATTTTTACTTAATTTTCAGATCTCAAGAGGTGTCTCGCACCGAAACACCATCCATTCCTTCTCTCCAGAGATGCTGCCTTTCTCGTTGAGTTACTCCAGCATTTTGTGTCTATCTTTGGTTTAAACAAGTTTAGAAGAATAAGGGGAGACTTCATTGAAACGTACACAATGGTGAAAGGCTTGGATAGAGTGGATGTGGAGAGGATGTTTCCACTAGGGGGAGAGCCTGAGAATTAAAGGACGTTGTTTTAGGAAGGAGGTGAGGAGGAATTTATTTCGTCAAAGGGTGGTGAATCTGTTGAATTCTTTGCCACAGAAAGCTGTGGAGGTAAAGTCAGTGGATATATTTAAGGCAGAGGTAGATAGATTCTTGATTAGTACGGGTGTCAGAGATTACGGGGAAAAGGCAGGAGAATGGGGTTTCGGAGGGAGAGATAGATCAGACATAATTGAATGGCAGAGTAGGCTTGATGGGCCGAATGGCCTAATTCTACTCCTATCACTTGTGACACAACCTTGTCAATTTTGGGGTGGAGTGAGAAGTGTCTTTGAATATCATGGGCAGAATTCTAAGTCCTCGTTACAAACAGATTTTATTCCCCCACAGCATCTGTACATCGAAGGTCATTCCTTTCAACGTTGCACGTACTTGTCCATGTCTGACTCTGCTCTTCTGTGAACTACAGCCAGACTTACTGTAAACTGTACAGTAACATTGCAGATTTATTTTGGGAGCTGCCCTGAAAATGCTTCATCAGGTCAACCATCGCCATGTGCCAGTAATTGGGTCGCCTTCTTAAGAGCCAGCGAGGTGCATCTGTAATGTAGGAACGCGGCATCCAACATGTTTCATTCCGAGTACAAGTTCCCACAGACAGCAGCGTGATAAAGATCAGAAAGCCTATTTAATGAGTAATACATATTGACCAGAACACTCTGGAGAACTCGCTTGTTCTTCTTTAATATCTAGCCGCTGGACGGTTTTGTCCACAAATAAGATCAAGATTTAGGGCGGCAGAGTGTGGTAGATCCCTGCATGTGCATCTTCCTTTTAGTCTTCACATAAATGATGTTGGACCTGAGCCCACAACCGACTGACTAGGTGAGGGATTTTAACATGAAATGACAACTGTTATTTATATAGTACCTTTAGCAAAACATCTCATGAGGCTTCATAGGAGCAAGAAAGAGTTGGAATTTTGTTTGATTTGCAGTGTTGCCTGAATTTTATTCATCACTTTCCATATCTTTGTTCTCATTCGACTCACATCATAAAACTTTGTGGTCCCGTGGATGAAAATTTCTGATGTAACAATGCAATCCTTGTACACCCGTCACAGAAAGTTGGCGTGCAGGTACAGCAGGCAGTGAAGAAAGCTAATGGCATGTTGGCCTTCATAACAAGAGGATTTCAGTATAGGAGTAAAGAGGTTCTTCTGCAGTTGTATTGTGTACAGTTTTGGTCTCCTAATTTGAGGAAGGACATCCTCGTAATTGAGGCAGTGCAGCGTAGGTTCACGAGATTGATCCCTGGGATGGCGGGACTGACATATGAGGAAAGATTGAAAAGACTAGGCTTGTATTCACTGGAGTTTAGAAGGATGAGAGGGAATCTTATAGAAACATATAAAATTATAGAAGGACTGGACAAGCCAGATGCAGGAAAAATGCTCCCAATGTTGGGCGAGTCCAGAACCAGGGGCCACAGTCTTAGAATAAAGGGGAGGCCATTTAAAACACAGGTGAGAAAAAACTTTTTCACCCAGAGTTGTGAATTTGTGGAATTCTCTGCCACAGAGGGCAGTGGAAGCCAAATCACTGGATGGATTTAAGAGAGAGTTAGATAGAGCTCTAGGGGCTAGTGGAATCAAGGGATATGGATAGAAGGTAGGCACAAGGTATTGATTGGGGACGATCAGCCATGATCACAATGAATGGCGGTGCTGGCTCGAAGGGCCGAATGGCCTCCTCCTGCACCTATTTTCTATGTTTCTATGTTTCTGTCTACTCCGCCATTCAATCATGGCTGATCTATCTTTCCCTCTTCACCCCAATCTCCTGCCTTCCCCCATAACCTCTGACACAGTTTAGTTTAGGTTATGAATTGCAATCATAAAATCCCATTGCAAATTGGAGGAACAACACCCCATATTTTGCATGGGCAGCTTGCATCTCAGCGGTATGAATAGCCCTCAACTTTCCCTCTCTAACTTCAAATAGCCCTCGCTTTCCCTCTCTTTCCATCCCCTCCCCCTTCCCCAGTTATCCGACTAGTCTGACTGTCCTCGATTACATTTTTTATCTCTGTTTGCTTTATTGTTACCTCCTCCTAGCTAACAATGACCTATTCTACATTCTCCTTGAACAACGTCCCCTTTGTTTCGTTTTCACACCTTACTCTACCTTATCTCTGTATCTCCATTTCACCTGACCATCATTCTGAAGTAGGGACTCGACCTGAAACGTCGCCCATTCCTTCAATCCAGAGATGCTGCCTGTCCCGCTGAGTTACACCCGCATTTTGTGCGATTAGGTTAGGATAAGATTGTTTACATTAGTTTTTAGTTTACAGATACAGCGTGGGTCAGGCAGCATCTCTGAAGAAAAGGAATAGGTGACGTTGTGGAGTAAAGTGCTGGAGTAACTCAGCGGGTCAAGCAGCATCTCTGGAGAACATGGATAGGTGACGCTTCACAGAGTGCTGGAGTAACCTTTCTTCAGACTGTTGCAATCCTTTCCTGCAGTCGTTTGTTGGCTCCATGTGTCCCCCCAGCCTCTGACACTGTCTGTAACCTTGCCTCTGGCCTGACTCCATCTGCCAATAAACTCACTTCACCTTGATCCACCTATCACTTACGAGCTCTTGCCTAGCCCTCCTTCTCACCTCTTTGCACTGGAGAAACAAGGAACTGCAGATGCTGGTTAACACAAAACGACACAGAGTGCTGGAGTAACTCGGCGGGACGGACAGCATCTCTGGAGAACATGAATAGCTGACCTTTGGGTTGGGACCTTTCTTCAGACTGCCGTCCCGACCCGAAGCGTCACCTATCCATGTTCTCCAGAGATGCTGCCTGACGCGCTGAGTTGCTCCAGCACTCTGTGAAGCGTCACCTATCCATGTTCTCCAGAGATGCTGCCTGACGCGCTGAGTTGCTCCAGCACTTTATGACTTTATTCTGGCTCTCTCGTCTCTACTCTTTCACTCCTGAGGAGGGGACACTACACAAAATGTCGACATTCGCACATGTAACCGTACACTTACAGTATCTCCAGCAGTTTTATTTTTGCTCCAGACTGAGGCATCTGCAGCCTCTTGCATCTCAAGGAACGGCTTGGTCTGTGCTTGCATCTTAATGCTAATGCACTTTTTTCTTGTCTCCTAACGTCTCAGACATAAATTCTGCTGCTTTTGTCAATTCCTACTCTTATATTCTTATTAATGTTGCGTGTGTGAAGTCATTTATATTTTTGCTTACCTTTGTCAGTTGTTTTCCTCTGGGAATGTTAGAATGAACTCAGATGGCCTTCACAACTAACTGTACAACCAGGCCGTCTGTTTCCCAGGTTGGTGAATTATGTGGCTTTAATCTTGTTGTTTACGACTTGCCAAACCTGACTCTGCAATTCCCCTGTGCCTGTGATATGTCTGTACATTAACAGAATTAGCTTCCCCTCCCATCTTACATTCCTTTTATATTTTGTGGCCTATGCTTCTCAAAGCAGTAGGTTAATAAATCTACTTCAGCGGAGAACGTTGAAATGATAAATGCAGGAACACATGCTCATTCTTGACAGTGATGGATTTAATTAGGAACCTTGAAAGAAAGATTTATTTTGTCTGTGTGCTCGCTTACTTAACATACGTCCCTGCAGATTGAAACAGCTTTTGGACAAACTGGCTCAGAGTTCATCCAGCCTCCTGACATCAGCTGGCCTTGTACGTAATTATTCTTTCAGTGAGCAAGCCATGCATCTGATGATAAACTGATTTAGTTTTACATTCATTCATAACTGGTGGCAAAGGGCTTTAAAAAATATTTTTTTCTTAATATTTCAATTAACCAATGAAGTTTCAGTTTAGTTTATTGGCACAGTAAAAAGCTTTCATTGTGTGCTATCCAGTCAGCGGAAAGACAATACATGATTACAATCGAGCCATTCCCAGGGTAGATACATGATAAACAGAACAATGTTTAGTGCAAGATAACGCCAATAAAGTCTGATCAAAGATAGCCCGAGGGCCACCAATGTGGAAGACAGTAGTACAGAACTGCTCTCTAGTTGTGGTAGGATGGTTCAATTGAATTATAACAGCTGGGAAGAAACTGTCCCTGAATTTGGAGGTGTGAGCTTTCACACTTCTGTACCTTTTGCTCGATGGGAGAGGAGAGGAGAGAAGAGGGAGTGAGACTGGTCCTTGATTTTGCTGCTGGCCTTGCCAAGGCAGCGTGAGGTATGAATGGAACCAATGGAAGGGAGGTTGGCTTGTGTGATGGTCTGGGCCGCATCCACAATTTTTGCTGCCATTTCTTGCGGTCTTGGATGGAACTGTTGCCAAACCATGCTTGATGCATTGTCATAAAATGCTTTCTATGGTGTATCTGTAGAAATGCACTTGTGCACAATTGTACAAAATGATCAACAGAATATTTAAACAAGTTAATCTTTAAATTCAAAACTACAATAACTAGGCTCTTCAATCAAATATTGCTTCAGGGATCTGAAGAAGGATTCTGACCTTAAAAATGTCACATTTCTTTTCTGCAAAGATGCTGTCAAACCTGCTGACTTACTCCAGCATTCTGTGTCCATCGTTGCCTTAGGACAGCATGGAGGCACAGCTGGTAAAACCCTTGTGGGAAGGAACTACAGATGCTGGTTTAAACCGAAGAAAGACACAAAATGCTGGAGTAACTCAGCGGGGCAGGTAGCGCCTCTGGAGAGAAGGATTGGGTGACGTTTCGGGTCGAGACCCTTCCACAGACTGATGTCGGGGGAGATGGAGATACATACCATAGAGTCATTTCACTGACTGGATAGTAGGCAACAAAGAGTTTTTCACTGTTCATCGATACACATGACAATAATAAACTAAACTAAAGTAATATCCATCTGTTCAGAGTGAGGCCAACTTTGCGCAAAGATGAGTGTTCTGTCTGCTGCTTGAGTCTAAAGTTCTGGGGACCAGTTTGGTACTGGATAGACTGCCAGCCCTTGACAAGCATTTCCACAGGCAGACTGTGCCATTGTTTCCTCATCTGTCTCCTTTGAAATCTTGCAACACAAGGTGAACAGTTGGCATTCAACAGCTTCAATGCCATTTTATGTATGGAAGGAATTGGCTTGCTTTATTTTGAAATCACAAAAGATTGAAATGAGAAGTTTGAGCATTTAAACAAAAAAAAGAACACTTTCCTTGTACTTAGAAGGTGCAATTTTCCAAGTCCCCATTTTGATTAATACATTCATTACTGAAGTAGTTCTTATTGCATTGGAACCTGTGAATAGAAGCAGAAACAGGTCATGCAAAACCCTTGAGCACGCTCCTTCATTTAGTGAGTTCATTGTTGATCCAGCCTTTGATCGCAAGTCTACTCTGCTGTCTGTTTCTCAAAATACTACTGTCTGAAAATCAAATTTTCAATTATTCTAATGCAAAGATCTGTAGAAGAAATTCCTCCTTATCATTGTTTTAAAGGGCTGACCGTTCATGCTGAGACCAGGCTCTCTAGCTCTTCCCAACAGGACAAACAACATAGTCTGAAGGCGTCTGAATAGTCTGAAAAAAGGTCTCGACCCAAAACATCACCCATTAATCCAGAGATGCTGCCTATCCCGCTGAGTTACTACAGCATTTTGTGTCTATCTTCAAGACAAACAACACAGAAACATAGAAACAGCAAAGTAGGTGTAGGAGTAGGCCATTTGGCTCTTCAAGACAGCACCGCCATTCAATATGATCAGGGCTGATCATCTAAAATCAGTAGCCCGTTCCTGCTTTTTCCCCCATATCCCTTGATTCCTTTAGCCCTAAGAGCATGGGTTTTCTCCTGATGCTCCGGTTTCCTCCCACACTCAACGATGCACAGGTTTGTAGGTTAATTGGATTTGTCAAAATTGTGAGTTGTCCCTTGCGTGTAAGATAGTGCTAGGGTATGGAGTGATTACTGGTTGGCGCAGACTCCATGGGCCGAGGAGCCTGTTTCCGTGCTGTATCTCTAAAGTCTAACATTTAAAACAAGAGTCAGGCATTTGAGCCTGATCTGTTAAGCAAATCACAAAGTACTGGCTGAACTCAGCGAGGTCCGCAGCATCTGTGGAGGGAATGAACAGACAATGATTCAGGTCGGGATCCTTCTGATGTTGTCTGACCAACTGAGTTCCACTAGCGCTGTGTTTTCCTCAGGTTTTCAGCATCTGTGGTTTCTTGTAGAACAGCAATGGCAGGTCTTCCTGGGAATAATGCAGAGGTTGCAGGATCAATTTATTCCAAAGAGGTGGAAAGACTCTAAGGGGAGTAAGAGACACCTGTGGCTGACAAGGGAAGTCAGGGACAGCATAAAAATTAAGGAGAGGAAGTATAACATAGCAAAGAAGAGTGGGAAGACAGAGGATTGGGACTCTTTTAAAGAGCAACAAAAGTTAACTAAAAAGGCAATACGGGGAGAAAAGATGAGGTACGAGGGTAAACTAGCCAATAATATAAAGGAGGATAGCAAAAGTTTTTTTAGGTACGTGAAGAGGAAAAAAATAGTCAAGGCAAATGTGGGTCCCTTGAAGACAGAAGCAGGGGAATTTATTATGGGGAACAAAGAAATGGCAGACGAGTTAAACCGTTACTTTGGATCTGTCTTCACTGAGGAAGATACACACAATCTCCCAAATGTTCTAGGGGCCGGAGAACCTAGGGTGATGGAGGAACTGAAGGAAATCCACATTAGGCAGGAAATGGTTTTGGGTAGACTGATGGGACTGAAGGCTGATAAATCCCCAGGGCCTGATGGTCTGCATCCCAGGGTACTTAAGGAGGTGGCTCTAGAAATAGTGGAAGCATTGGAGATCATTTTTCAATGTTCTATAGATTCAGGATCAGTTCCTGTGGATTGGAGGATAGCAAATGTTATCCCACTTTTTAAGAAAGGAGGAAGAGAGAAAACGGGTAATTATAGACCAGTTAGTCTGACATCAGTGGTGGGGAAGATGCTGGAGTCAATTATAAAAGACGAAATTGCTGAGCATTTGGATAGCGGTAACAGGATCATTCCGAGTCAGCATGGATTTACGAAGGGGAAATCATGCTTGACAAATCTACTGGAATTTTTTGAGGATGTAACTAGGAAAATTGACAGGGGAGAGTCAGTGGATGTGGTGTACCTCGACTTTCAGAAAGCCTTCGACAAGGTCCCACATAGGAGATTAGTGGGCAAAATTAGGGCACATGGTATTTGGGGTAGGGTACTGACATGGATAGAAAATAGGTTGACAGACAGAAAGCAAAGAGTGGGGATAAATGGGTCCCTTTCGGAATGTCAGGCAGTGACCAATGGGGTACCGCAAGGTTCGGTGCTGGGACCCCAGCTATTTACGATATACATTAATGACTTAGACGAAGGGATTAAAAGTACCATTAGCAAATTTGCAGATAATACTAAGCTGGGGGGTAGTGTGAATTGTGAGGAAGATGCAATAAGGCTGCAGGGTGACTTGGACAGGTTGTGTGAGTGGGCGGATACATGGCAGATGCAGTTTAATGTAGATAAGTGTGAGGTTATTCACTTTGGAAGTAAGAATAGAAAGGCAGATTATTATCTGAATGGTGTCAAATTAGGAGGAGGGGGAGTTCAACGAGATCTGGGTGTCCTAGTGCATCAGTCAATGAAAGGAAGCATGCAGGTACAGCAGGCAGTGAAGAAAGCCAATGGAATGTTGGCCTTCATAACAAGAGGAGTTGAGTATAGGAGCAAAGAGGTCCTTCTACAGTTGTACCGGGCCCTGGTGAGACCGCACCTGGAGTACTGTGTGCAGTTTTGGTCTCCAAATTTGAGGAAGGATACTCTTGCTATGGAGGGCGTGCAGCGTAGGTTCACTAGGTTAATTCCCGGAATGGCGGGACTGTCGTATGTTGAAAGGCTGGAGCGATTGGGCTTGTATACACTGGAATTTAGAAGGATGAGGGGGGATCTTATTGAAACATATAAGATAATTAGGGGATTGGACACATTAGAGGCAGGAAACATGTTCCCAATGTTGGGGGAGTCCAGAACCAGGGGCCACAGTTTAAGAATAAGGGGTAGGCCATATAGAACGGAGATGAGGAAGAACTTTTTCAGTCAGAGAGTGGTGAAGGTGTGGAATTCTCTGCCTCAGAAGGCAGTGGAGGCCAGTTCGTTGGATGCTTTCAAGAGAGAGCTGGATAGAGCTCTTAAGGATAGCGGAGTGAGGGGGTATGGGGAGAAGGCAGGAACGGGGTACTGATTGAGAGTGATCAGCCATGATCGCATTGAATGACGGTGCTGGCTCGAAGGGCTGAATGGCCTACTCCTGCACCTATTGTCTATTGTCTATATTGTGTCTCCGAGACTGTTCGGTTATTGGATAAGAACTTTTGATATACAATACAATATCCTTTATTGTCATTGTACAAGTACAACGAGATTTTGATGTGCACAGCAGAATCAGAATCAGAATGACCCTCATGGTCATCCAAAAAAACAAGTCTTTTGGACGAAATTCCGTTACCCACAATAAGAGCAATAAAAATAAGCAATAACACACACAATCACAAACCAACACAAAACAAAAAAAAGAAACATCCATCACAGCGAGTCTCCTCCAGTCACCTCCTCACTGTGATGGAAGGCCAGAATGTCTTTTCTCTTCCCCTGCCGTCTTCTCCCGCAGTCAGGCAGTTGAAGTTGCCACGTCGGAGTAGTCGGGGCTCCCGACATTGAAGCCCCCGCCGGGTGGAGAAAAATCCCGCGGCCTATTTCAGACTGTGCCAGACGGTGAAAGGTCCGCAAGCGGGCCGACCCAAGCCCTGCTATTCGGGGCGGGCGAAGACACTGCTGCTGCCGGAGCTCCCAATGTTGGCCCCCCACCCAGGGGCCTGCGAGCTTCCAATATCCATGCGGCCCACGGCCGAAGCCTCCGGAGCCTCCGAAGGTGAGTCGCAGCTGCACTCGCAGCACCACCATAGCCTCCGAAGGCAGCCAGCTCCGCAGGTGGTGAGTACAGTCCGCGGGCTCTGCGAACCAGAGCCCCAGGTGTTCCCAGCTGGAGGCCGCCAGCTCCAGATGTTTGGCCGATGGTAGGCCGCAGCGGGAACGGAGACACGACCCAGAAAACAAAGGTCGGGTCTCTGTTTGGAAGAGACAATTTTACAGTTCCCCCCCACACATAGTACACAACCACAAAAAACACTACCTCACATCTAAACACTACAATTAAGACAAAAACCAACAAAAAACACAAAAGACAAACGGACTGCAGGTGATCCGCAGCTGCTGCGCAGCGCCGCCACTTCATGTGATTGTATGTCTGTCTTCTCACCCATCCCCAACATGGACCCTTTGTTCACGTTTCTCCCAGAAGGGGGAGCATCCCCTCACTCCTCTCAGGGCAGCACAGTGGCGCAGTGGTAGACTTGCTGCCCTGCAGCGCCAGAGACCCGGGTTCGATCCTGACTATGGGTGCTGTCTGTAATAGAGTTTGTACATTCTCCCTGTGACCGCGTGGGTTTTCTCCGGGTGCTCCGGTTTCCTCGCACACTCCAAAGACGTACAGTTTTGTAGGTTAAATATCTTCTGTAAATTGTCCCTTGTGTGTAGGATAGAACTCGTGTATTAGGTGATCGTTGGTCAAAATACGGTCTAACACTTGTGGCGCTGTGGAATAGCACTGTGTTCAATGTTACCAAACTCACTACAAATGTCTAACGTCACGCATGAAAGAAGTCAACAAAGATAGGGCGGCACGGTAGCGCAGCAGTAGAGTTGCTGCTTTACAGCGAATGCAGCGCCAGAGACTCAGGTTCGATCCTGACTACGGGTGCTGCACTGTAAGGAGTTTGTACGTTCTCCCCGTGACCTGCGTGAGTTTTCTCCGAGATCTTCGGTTTCCTCCCACACTCCAAAGACGTACAGGTATGTAGGTTAATTGGCTGGGTAAATGTAAAAATTGTCCCTAGTGGGTGTAGGATAATGTTAATGTACGGGGATCGCTGGGCGGCACGGACTTGGAGGGCCGAAAAGGCCTGTTTCCGGCTGTGTATATATATGATATGATGATATTGCAACCATAACCCAAGCAGCGGCAATTATTTGAATTTACGAAGAGGTGTTTGTCCCTTTTTGGGAACAATCTTTTAAAATAATTTGTAACAAACAAATTATACTGAAGAAAGAACTCCACTCCAAAGGGGGAGCAATTGACTTAAGTTCAACCAAACTGTATTAATTAGTGTCGGCCTGGGCTGTGCTTGGAGGAAGTGTGAGTGAAATGCTTACAAAACCTGGTGGCCACCAGTCATTGTTGCAGAACTGGAAGCTCTGCATGTGACCTGAAACTTGTTCAGTGAACAGACTGTGTAGCAGTGTTCAGTCTCGATTCTTGGGCACACTTATGACCTGCAGTCTTTTTGAGTGAGCTTCCCAGACTCCGATTCTGCAAACAGAAAAGGACTCGCTGAAAAGTTCTCAAGTTGCTCTCATTAACACATGAATCCGAGTTGTTTTGGTGGTTCACTCCGGCATTAAGATGGCTGTGTAGCAAAGCGTTCCAGGCTGCTAATGTTTAATTACAGTTTCTTTGTCAAGAAGAAATAACTATGTTGGTCCTCGGCAACAATTAATTGCCTTGGGAAAAGTAGGGTGACCCAGATAATCGAGGAGCCGAGTCTTCTGGTTGCCATGGTACCGTGGTTAGGTGACATTTTCAATAGACTGTCTTTCTTCATAGAACATATATTTATGTTAATGGAAGATTATGCAGGATTGCATTTCTTTCCACGTTAAGTTGCTGTTCCTTCTGCAGCTGCTTACTCTGTGCTCTTGTCAAATGTCTCCACATCCTTGCAAAATTACGTGTCTGAAATCGAGTTAAAATAAACCTAAGATAGACACAAAAAAGCTGGAGAAATTCACCGGGGTCAGACAGTGTCTCTGGAGAAAAGGCATAGGTGACGTTTTGGGTGGAGACCCTTCCTCAGACTGATATACCTACCCCTTAACATCACAACCCTGCCCCTTGCCCCTCACCCCTCGCTCCCAAACTTCCTCCCTTTGACCGAAATGTTCCCGCACCCAACCATTCAAACCTTCAATTTCTCGAGCCATGCTCTGCAATTTATGTCTAAGTACCTTTGGGTCACTTCAATCTTTCAGACACTTCTAAAATAAATACACTCATTCATAGTTTTCCTGAAATGATTTCTGGATTCATGAATGTATTCTGGAAACTACTTTGTGAAGTTGCCATGTGGCCTATTGTATTTGAATACTAGATTTAAATAAAATGTGGACATGCCAGGTTGGAGTGTGTAGTGATATGACAATCTGATTTATCCTGTTCACCTCTTCTTAGTCTACTTTTTTAATAATAATCATTGCCGTTTAGTTCCAATTTCATCTGAGTTTGGCTATCACGAGAGAGAAGGGTGAACTCATGGCTACTTAGAAATGTTGCCTTATAGAGATACAGCGTGGAAACAGGCTGTCTGACCCACCGAGTCCACTCCGACCACCAATCACCCCACACACTAGCACTATCCTACTCACTAGGGTCCATTTCCAAAAACCAATTAACCTACAAACTAGTACGTCTTTGCAGTGCGGGAAAACTCACGCGGTCACAGGGAGAATGTACAAACTCCATACAGACAGCACATGCAGTCAGGATCAAACCCAAGTCTCTAGCGCTGTGCCGCCCTAGAATTTTGCGAGGATATAAAGGTGACGGAGTCTCATCACTGTTACATATCAGTGTTCTTCAAAACATGCTGCTTTGCCTGTTGAATATTCTGAGCATTTTCAGGTTTTATTTCAGATTTCCAGCATTTTTTAAATGTTGCCATTTTGCTCAGTATATGCTGTTATTTCTAGGTCATTTTAAATCGTGTTAAGGCCTTAATTATAAGCACTGTGAATTTTAGAAAATTAATTATTGTTAAAATCTTATCACAAGGTGAGTTATATTACTACATTTGGAATATCTTTGAATTAAGCATTCAAATAAAGTGTTGCTGGACCTTTCATATTTGTAGAAAATCTTGTTAACATTTCATCAAATCAACTTATTAAATCACGTCATTAAAATCATAGGAGAATAATTTAAGCAGCTCCACTATTATCTCGTACTGCATGACAAGAATTGTCAGTTTGAAAAATACCTGTTACAAAAATTTGGACATAATTGTTCTCTTAAAATACAAAGCGATCATCTTTTGGCATGGCAGGAAGTGACAAGGTCAAGTGTAGTCATAGAATCATAGAGTGATAGTGTGGAAACAGGCCCTTCGGCCCAACTTGCCCACACCAGCCAATATGTCCCAGCTACACTAGTCCCACCTGCCCGCATTTGGTCCATATCCCTCCAAACCTGTCTTATCCATGTACTTCTCTAAATTATTCTTAAATGTTATAGACAATAGAAAATAGGTGCAGGAGAAGGCCATTCGGCCCTTCGAGCCAGCACCGCCATTCAATGTGATCATGGCTGATCATTCTCAATGTTAGGATAGTCCCAGCATCAATTACCTCCTCTGGCAGCTTGTTCCAGACACCCACCATCCTTTGTGTGAAAAAGCTACCCCTCAGATTCCTATTAAATCTTTTCCTCTTCATCTTAAACCTATGTCCTCTGGTCCTCGATTCACCTACTCTGGGCAACAGACTCTGTGTAACCTTTTGATAAAGTGAAGTGTCAGGGCAGTGGAAGCTAACTGAGGTGAATTTATTTTGTATTTTTAAGTGAATTCCAACTTTAATTTTAATATTTGCTTTTCACTATATAGCAGAAAAGAGATCTCTATCAATTTTGAAAAAAGAGAAACAAGATGCTGATTTATTGAAAAAGACAGTTGGAGCTAGAGTACCTCAGCAGATCAGGCAGGCTCCCAACACAAAATGTCCTCCTATCCATGGCCCTATCTATGGCCCTATCCATGGCCCTATCCATGTCCTCCTATCCATGGCCCTATCCATGGCCCTATCCATGGCCCTATCCATGGCCCTATCCATGGCCCTATCCATGGCCCTATCCATGGCCCTATCCATGGCCCTATCCATGGCCCTATCCATGGCCCTATCCATGGCCCTATCCATGTCCCTATCCATGTCCTCCTATCCATGGCCCTATCCATGGCCCTATCCATGGCCCTATCCATGTCCCTATCCATGGCCCTATCCATGTCCCTATCCATGTCCTCCAGAGATGCTACCAGACCCGCAGAGTTACTCCCACACTTTGTGTTTTTTTATTATTTGAAAACGTTAGTTAGTTTGTTTAGTTTATTGTCACGTGTACCGAGGTATAATGAAGAGTTGTTTTTATTGTGGGCTATCCAGTCAGCAGAAAGACTATACATGATTACAATCGAGCCATCCACAGAGTACAGATACATGATAAAAGGGTAACGTTTAGTGCAAGATAAAGTCCAGTAAAGTCAGATTGAAGATAGTCTGATGGTCTCCAATGAGGTAGATGGCAGATTTGCTCTCTAGTTGTTGGTAGGATGGTTCAGTCGCCTGATAACAGCTGGGAAGAAAATGTTCCTGAATTTGGAGGTGTGCGTTTTCACACTTCTGTACCTCTTGCCCGATGATAGAGGGGAGAAGAGGGAGTGACTGGGGTGAGACTCGTCCTTGATTATGCTGGTGGTCTTGCCGGGGCAGCGTGAGGTTCATCAAGCACTGGTGCTCGGCAAATTAAATAAGGGACCAAGAAAAGGAAGGAAGACCCTGCTTGCACTTAATGATGTGCCACAATCACAAAATCGTCCATAGCCAAAGTTATACTTCTGCAGCATTGGATAGCCTCAACCTATCTAACCTTTGTTGGACAGCGACTCCTATATCTTATAATTACCGCAAACACGTTCACCAAGATGTATTTAATCAGGTTGCAAAACAGCAAAATAAAATGCCTGGCAATGCAGGAATCACCGTGGTGTGGCAGTCACAATATGCATGATAGACAATGTGAAGCTTGAAATGGAAGTTCTCAAAATGTCAGCAAACTTGACAAGGAGTTAGACTTTATAGAATCCACTCAGAAAATTTGTGATATTTGTTTTACATTTTGTGATTAACTTGTGCAACATCTATGGTGGTGGAGGTGGAGGCAAATATGATAGTGGCATTCAAGGGCTTGTTTCCGTACTGTAACTCTAAACTAAATTTAATGGGAGGACGGCACAGTGGCGCAGTGGTAGAGTTGCTGCCTCACAGCACCAGAGACCTGGACTCAATCCTGACTACCCATATTGTCTGTGTGGAGCTTGCACATGTTCTCCCTATGACCGTGTGGATTTTCTCCAGGTGCTCTGGTTTCCTCCCACACTCCAAAGACGTACAGGTTTGTAGGTTAATTGGCTTTGGTAAAATTGTAAATTGTTCCTAGTGTGTAGGATACGGGGTGATCGCTGGTCAGTACGGACTCGGTGGGCCGAAGAGCCTGTGTCCGCGCTGTATCTCTAAAGTAAAGTCTTCATTCTAAACTATACTAAACAAGTAATGAAGATCAGGCTGGATGAATACAACTCAAAATGGGTCAATAAATAAAATCTATATCATAACAAGTTTCAGTGATGGAAAAATGTTATTCACTTGAAAGCACTGAAATGGTAGCAGTAAGATGGTATGAATGGTAGAATGAAACAGGAAAAAAAGCTGAATTAATGCTAAACATAACAGTGGAAGCATTATCTCAAGGCTGCAATGCGAGGATAGATAGAAGTAAAGCAAACCAAAGATGTGTAAATATTATTTAAATTACAGAATGCATGGGAAGATATTCTAATGAAAAGAAAGTATTGATGAAGTAAGAAATGAATTATAAAGCTTCCCTGTGATAATCATTTAATGTAAACAATTTTAGTCTAGCAATTCTGTTGAGTTGAAGCCAAAAGGGGCTGGAACCAAATAAATGAGAGATATTTATCCAATGCTTAGAAAAAATAGCAAAGAGATTGTGAGGGACTGAGGCCCACCATGAAAAATAAATTAAAGATAAAACGATTGATTGAAATTAGCACAATCATTGGTTTTCAGGTTGAGTAAAAATGATAAGACAAGCAGATGTTTTGATGTTACTTTAATGAGTTTAGTAAATGGTAATCAATAATCAACAAGAATTTAGAGAGGAATGTGATACAGGATAGCCTTTTCTACAACTTCATTAAATGGATGAACTTCATTTGGAAAGTGCCCAGTGTTACAAAAGGTATTTAACTAAACCCTCAAGTGTCAGGAATGTTTTATTGTCATTTGTCCCGAAACAGAACAATATAATATCTTAGATAGACACAAAATGTGAAGTAACTCAACAGCATCTCTGGAGAGAAGTTATAGGTGATGTTTCAGGTCAAGACCCTTTTTCAGACCCATTCCTTCTCTCCAGAGTTGCTGCCTGTCCTGCTGAGTAATTCCAGCATTTTGTGTCTATCTTCGATGTAAACCAGCATCTGCAGTTCCTTCCTACACAATAAAGTATCTTACTTGCAGCACGACAGCAGATATGTAAATGTAGTACTCTGTAAACATCATAACAAACAACAAAGAAGAAGTTCAATATATAAAATAACGAACAATATTAGTGCAAAGACAAAAACAATGCCCCAGGTCTATGTAGTTCAGAGCTAAGTTGGAAGTTGTAGTGTTTAAAAGCATGATGGTTGTAGGGAAGAAGCTGCTCCTGAATCTGGACGTTACAGTTTTCAGGCTCCTATACCGTCTCGTATCTGTACCGTCTCGTATCTGTACCGTCTCGTATCTGTACCGTCTCGTATCTGTACCGTCTTGTCTCTGTACCGTGATGCAAGAGTCTTGTTTCTAGTGAAACGAGAGTATGGCCAGTGTGGTGTGGGTCTCTGATAATGCTGGCTGCCTTTTTCAGGCAGCGGCTCCTGCACATTCCTATGATGGTGGGATCAGACTTTAGTCAAGTTCAGTGTCGAACTGAACTAAAGGTAATCCTAGAAATGAATATAAATTTAAGGGAGGAATTGAAAACCAGGTCTCGTTAGGGCCATTGTTGGAAGTGAGGAAGTGGAAACTACTGAACAGGGTGCCTAGAACTTGCCGCTGGGGTTCTTGCCTGTTCACTGAATGTAAGTGAAACTCCTTGTGGTGACAATGAGCTAGTCGCAAACTGGAAGACGGAAAACTTAGTGAAGCTGCCAGGAAATGATGTTAGCAAAGCAAAAGTATGGATATCACCTGCTCATGGTACAATCCAAAGCAATGTACACTACAAGAAAGAACGTGAGCAAAAATGTGTAGGAAGGAACTGCAGGTGCTGGTATGGAATGGATGACGTTTCGGTTTGAGACCCTTCTTCGAAGAAGAAACGTCACCCTTTCCTTCTCTCCAGAGATGCTGCCTGTCCCGCTTAGTTACTCCAGCATTTTGTGTCTATCATCGAGCCATACAGCTATCAAGCTACAAACTATTCAGCACAGAAGCAGGCCCTTTGACCCATCATGTCGATGCCAAACATTGCACTTGTCTAAACCAGTAGTGTTTGCCACCATTTGGTGCGCAGATTTCCAGAGCAATAAAATGCACCACAGGACATCGCGATTGAATTGCATTGATCTCTGAAACTTTTAGTCGCTCGGTCACCAAGGGAACTGGGCACATGGATAAGCAGTCCTTAAACCCAGTGATTGATTTTCGTTTAGTAATCAGGATTCTGAAAATGTAACCTATGGTTTTCACATTTGAACAGAAGAATAAGGCAATGTGGGGGAAAGAGAAAACTTGTATTTTATTCTAAAAGTGGATTTCGTTTGGGGAGATAGGAAGCACTGGGTCTCCGCTGCGGTCCTGAGTCTCCCGTTAGAAGAGGGTGGCCAGTCCTTGGTATGCATGCGTACCCAGGTGGCGGCTCTCCGTCACAGGACTCTGCGGAGGTACATGTACGCGGAGCACCCTCCCAGATGGCACGCTCTGGCCACATACTTTTTCCGCCTGGGCCATTGCCTAAGGGCAGTTTCGCGGTTCCCGGTGGCGGGCATCAGTCAACCCGCCACATGGGACCTGCCTAGTTTTTAGTGTTAAGAGTGAGGAATTTGGTCATCTTCAGTCAGCGCGTTGCTCCTCAGGGGGAGGGGGATGTTGTGGCTGTGAGGGGGGCCGGTCCTCACCCTGTCGCGGTGGGTGTCGGGGAGCGGCGTTTGCTTGGAGTGATTCCGGCCGAGCTTTATCCCATTCCGCCGGAACTGCTCATCGGGCCCAGGCTCCGGAATATTTCCCGGGAGCCGGGCCTACACAACATGAGCCGCCTTTCTGAGATGCCCAGCGTGCTGTTCCGAGATGCAGAGAGACGTTTACTGTACAGGATGCTCCTGCACACTCTGCACCTCCTCGCCTTTGTTTTTCGTCCGGACACACCTTGGCGGTCTGTGTTGCCACCTGACGGCGGGGGTGGTCCCCAGTGGAGGTCTCTACAAGGGAGTCCACCCCCTTTACTTTGGGGAGCCGGGGTGGAGAGTGTTGCACAGAGCTGTAGTTTGTAATAAATCTTTGAGCTGGTTAACGGACTCGCTGGCTGCCTGTAATTTCTGCGGTGAGGATGTCCGTGTTCCACATGTATATGGAGTGTGTGAGGTTGCTGCCCTGTGTATATATGTGAGAGAGAGAGAGAGAGAGAGAGAGAGAGAGAGAGAGAGAGAGAGAGAGAGAGAGAGAGAGAGAGAGAGAGAGAGAGAGAGAGA